>NC_054704.1:66265258-66565258 GCF_016097555.1 Gigantopelta aegis
AAAGATATGATTGAAATTGTACGTATGTATGTATGTCTGTACATGTCTCTCTGTCTATCTGTCTGTCTGTCTGTCTGTCTGTATGTATGTATGTATGTATTGATATTAACACACTGGCGCAGGGAATAATTAAATACTTTATTGCCTCACAAATTGTCCTATGCCGCGAGACTGGAACCTATGGCACCGAATCGCCCGCAATATAACAATATATAATTTTAAATAAGTTTTACACATAAATAGTACTACTCAGGACTATTTCCAGACGGCGGGTGCAATGGCGGATTATCATTTTATTTGGTGTTTGAATTTATTGACTTGACATCTAATTAAAAGTTGTCTTTGATGTGTGTAGGAGTACGTTCCGGTTTCACACCTTGATACGATTCAGTGAGAAAGTTAGTGTCTTTCAATGTTTTACGATTTACTACCTTGCCCAAGGCCATACAAAAATAGCGTATTCCATTAGAAGAAATAGCACTGTCATCTTCAAATTAGCTAGTTTTGCCTAATACATTCAAAATCCTTTCAAGCTTTGTCATTTGCTGAGCTTGTATTAAAGGGACATACCCTAGTTTTTAAACACAAAGGCATATTTACTTAAATTTTATTGTTTAGATTATCCATTTCCGTACATTGACGGTCATCCTGGTGTTTTTAATATCACAAAATGCATTTCTCATATTTTTAAAAACGCACGTGCGTCTGAGAAGTAACAGTTATGGAGTCTAGTTTTGGTCTGGGTTTTTAAAGGGTATTTCACCATTTCACCATTTCAATTGTAACTTTATCCAAATGTGTTACAGGTTTGTAGACTAAACTAAACGTAGTGTTAATTTTCACGGGTTGAAACTAGGGTATGCCCCTTTAACAGGTATCTGCAATATTAAAGAATTGTTATATAGATCATCAGCATACAGAGCCCGTGCTTATAAACGTTTTAAAGTCTAGACTCAACATCTCATGATGTTACATGCATACAATGTGTATGGCGTTGCCATGAAGCTAAAAGAAAGAAAGAAAGAAATGTTTTATTTAACGACGCACTCAACACATTTTGTTTTACGGTTATACGGCGTCAGACATATGGTTAAGGACCACACAGATATTGAGAGAGAAAACCCGCTATCGCCACTTCATGGGCTACTCTTTCCGATTAGCAGCAAGGGATCTTTTATTTGCGCTTCCCACAGGCAGGATAGCACAAACCATGGCCTTTATTGAACCAGTTATGGATCACTGGTCGGTGCATGTGGTTTACATCTACCCATTGGAGTCGGTTTCTAGATTTAAAAATCCCATGCCTCGACTGGGATCCGAACCCAGTACCTACCAGCCTGTAGACCGATGGCCTAACCACGACGCCACCGAGGCCGGTACCATGAAGCTGAAGTCTTATACTGTGTTAAATAGTCTTGTTTTTGAATCGATAATTAACATATGTTGGATATTGCCGTGTAAATTTTTTTTAATTTACATTACATGACAGGAAAGTAATATTAGACTAAAGGTCAATTCATACTTTGTTTGCCGACCTAATGCGAAACTAGATTTCTTTTTATTTGGTAAACTAAAAAGCATTGAACGACGCGCACCAATACTGAATATGAACTGTATTAAAACTATAAAAAAATTACTCACCAACAAGAGTCGGCGATGAAGTATGAATCTAGCTTTACGACACAATTAAACTACGGCTATTTGGTGTATAAAATATTATAACATGGTCGGGAAACAAAAATTTGTTTTGTTTAACGAAACCACTAGAGCACATTGATTTATTAATCATCGACTATTGAATGTCAAACATTTAGGAATTCTGACATAATATAGTCTCAGAAAGGAAACAAGCTACAATTGTTTCCATTAGTAGCAAAGTATCTTTTATATGCATCATCCCACAGACAGGGTAGTACATACCACGGCCTTTGATATACCAGTCGTGGTGCACTGGCTTGAACGAGAAATAGCCCAATCGGCCCACCGATGGAGATCGATCCCACACTGACCGCGCATCAGGCGAGGGCTTTACCACTGGGCTACGTCGCACCCCCAGTCGAAAAACAAAGACAGGAAACCCGTTGTCGTTACTACAGATGGTTTAGGAACCCATTCACACCGGCCGGCTCTTCCGCTATACACCCATGTCCCAAAAAGTCAATGCACAATATTACAACATAGGCAAAATCCATCCAGAAGGCTTACCATTGAAAAGTATAATTATTTTAATTCTTCCTACTTACTAGAAGTGAATATGTGAACAACAACATATGTCACAATTAGGAACTAAAGTGGATGAATGAACTCTCACCCGGAAGTGAACTGTGTAGTGACACCTAGGGTACTGATTGGGACGGGAAAGTTCATCGATGGCGATTGATCCTTCGACTCATCGCACCCGAGGCGAATACTCTATCACTGAGCTATATATAACCCACACCACGTGATGAATTGTACACCGGCCTCGGTGGTATAGTGGTTAAGCTATTGTCCATAAGGCTGGTATGTACTGGGTTCCCAGCCCAGTACCGGCTCTCGCCCAGGGCGAGTTTTAACGACTCAATGGGTAAATATAAAGCCACTACACCCTCGTCTCTCTCGCTAACCATTGCCAACTAACAACTAACCCTCTGTCCTGGACAGACAGCCCCGATAGCAGAGGTATGTGCCTAGGACAGCGTGCTTGAACTTTAATTGGATATAAGCAAGAAAATAAGTATAGAACGAATGATGAATTGTTTTGAGGCAACATGTTTTGCATAGTACTAATCTGTAAAAAGTAAAGTTATTAATTATAGGCTGTTAGATGTCTAACATTTGGCAATTTCGACACATAGACAAGATGAAACCCGCTAAATTTTTCCAGTAGCAAAAACTATTTGTTGATCGACACCTAACTGGGATCGATCCCTGTCGGTGGACCCATTGGGTTATTTGTCGTTCCAGCCAGTGCACCACGACTGGTATATCAAAGGCCGTGGTATGTACTACCCTGTTTGTGGGATGGTGCATATAAAAGATCCCTTGCTGCTAATCGAAAAGAGTAGCCCATGAAGTGGCGACAGCGGGTTTCCTCTCTTAATATCTATGTGGTCCTTAACCATATGTCTGATGCCATATAACCGTATATAAAGTGTGTTGAGAAGGTCGTTAAATAAAAAAATTCTTTCTTTTTTCTTTCCTCAGCATAAATTAAACTACGAATAATTGGTGTCTAACAAATGGTTACTATGGTTACTAGTATTTCTACACTTGGTTCAGAGAGAGAGAGAGAGAGAGAGAGAGAGAGAGAGAGAGAGAGAGAGAGAGAGAGAGGGGGGAGGGGGAGGGAGGGAGGGAAAGAGAAAGAGAAAGAGAGGGAGAGGGAGGGAAAGAGAAAGAAAGTTTGTTTTGTTTAACGACACCACTAGAGCACATTGAATAATCATCGGCTATTGGATGTCAAGCATTTGGTAGTCAACAGAGAAAACCCGCTACATTTTTCCTAATGCAGCAAGGGATCTTTTATATGCACTTTCCCACAGACAGGGAAGCACATACCACGGTCTTTGATCAGTTTTGGTGCACTGGTTGGAACAAGAAAACCCCCCACAATCACTTGAAGGGATCCACTGAGGTGGTTCGATCCTGCGACACAAGCACCTCAGAGAGAGAGAGAGAGAGAGAGAGAGAGAGAGAGAGAGAGAGAGAGAGAGAGAGAGATGGAAGGTATCCTTTATATTAATACGACACTACGTACCACGACCCTTGGTGTACCAGTCCTGGCACTGGTTGGAACAAGGTGAAACATAGATCCAACGCACCTCAAGAAAACTCTCTACAACTGAGACACTTCCTACCTAGATACAAGGGGGGGGGGGGGGGGGGGGGGGGGGTGGGGGGGGGGGGGCGTAGCCCAATGGCAAAACCGCTCGCTTGATGCGTGGTCGGTTTGGGAATGATCCCCGTCGGTGGGCCCATTGGGCTATTTCTTGTTCCAGTCAGTGCACCACGACTGGTATATCAAAGGCCTATACTGTCTCCGGGATGGTGCATATACTAGATTCTTTGTTACTAATGGAAAAATGTAGCGGGTTTCCTCTCTAAGTCTACATGTCAAAATTACCAAATGTTTGAAATCCAATCGCCAATGATTAATAAATCAATGCGGTTTAGTGGTGTAGTTTAATAAGAATAATAATTTAAAAAAACTTTAGCCTAAATACAATCCTACAATTTTAATTTTTTTAAAATTAATATTAAATTTTAAAAATCACTCCCCCCCACCCCCACCCTCCCCACACACACATCTCCTTAATCTAGTAGGTGTTAGTATGATTCATTTATTTTACATGTCACGAGGCAATCTGATTGTGTGAAAAGGTTTGTCATGTTCGATGATAAAAGAGCAATTTATTACACGTGTTATGCAGAGAGTACTTACCATCCGTGCACCTGACAGTCCAGGAAACACGTGATAACTGAAGAGGAGTTGTGTTACCTGCTGTGTGTCGCGTGCGTCACCTGGCGACCATGTCACATACCTGCAGGTATTCTCAGGAGGTATGTTCAGTAGATCGAACGCTCGCGGTGTTTGTTTTTATTAATTAAAAAAAAAAAAATTCTGATTGAGTTTTGCGCCTAGCGTTAAATGAATGTGATACGAAAATCTGACAAAAATCTGCGCAAAATTCAGTCAGACCGAGCAGAAAAACTTTCGCTAGACTTGTTTTATGCTCTTCACGTTAAACAAAACGACCACGTCAGGGACCAGTCGAATAGTTTGCCAACGTTAGATTGTCACTCGCTATCGCTGAACACGGGGCAGGCCTACGTTCAGCCAGCTTGGTTAAACGTTTTCAGAAATATTTTGACTGGTTCCCGAAGAGGTCATACGGTTTAATGAGCAGCGTAAAAATCAGTATATAGCAAGCGTTAGCGACAAACGGCTGACTCAGTCGGAGCGTTCGCGAGTGTTCTCATTCCTGAACATACTGTGTACATGTTTATTGATCGCCCTAGTAGTACGAAATAAACCTAACAACAATGACTGCAGGGAGGATTTTATTTATCTTCTACTATATGATATACAAAAAATATTTGTTAAAAAAAATCTATGAAAGAGAAGTAAAGTTTTCCAGCTCACTTTAAATATCTTCTCTACAGATCTAATTCACAAAGGTCTCTTAGACAACAAATCATACTATTTACAATTCTTTTAGCATTGCACTGCAAGATCGCAAATTTGCGAGAGTTTAGTGAATTAGGCCCCTGGGGCTCATTTCACTAAACATCGTAAGTTTGCGTCTGCTTCTTGCAGTTATACCGGTCGTGCGTTTACACGTGTTTGGCATCAATTTCACGCAGAAAATTACATCATTACTAAAGCTGGAGTATCTTAAAGACAAAATAAAATGAAATATGTGTTCTTCTAACTATATTTGTTGTACTATAGTAGTAATAAGAGTTGTGGTTTAGTCGTAGCTTTACGTTTACGTGCAAAACTAGGCTTACGGCGTTTTGTGAAATTGGGCCGTATTTTTAAGCCTCGAATAAAGGAGAATGCACATCTTCTAGATGATTTCACATGATAACCTGACACAGTGACAGGATCTTCGAAAGATAATTGTTATAAATTTGCGGATCCAAAAAATCCAGGGGGGGGGGGGGGGGGAGGGGGCAATGGCATGTGGCCGACGGGCCCAAAGTTTTACGATCCCGAAGGGATTCCTCAGATTTCCCAACGTAAAAACCATTAGTTTCAGACATATAGGAAAGCGTATTTGACTACATTCTATCTTAAGACAGAGATGAATTTTACTTGTAGAATGCAGAAAATTGCATTTCAGAACATCTAGTTTTCAAATTTTTACGGTGAAACATACCCCCGAACCCTCTAGAAACGTTCCCTTGCGCCTTCGATCTCAGTCACTCCCCCCACCCCAATATCTACTTGTTTTCGCCGTGCCTTCCTTTTTTTTCGGGGGGGGGGGGGTGTCTAGCGGGCATGGCCTCCATGTTGAGGTCTTTCCTGGAAAAAATATCATTCATTTATGCTAATAATTATGACGATGCGTGATTACATCTGATAGTGTATATGTGCCACACACGTGTTGGCGCTAAGTGTCATGTTTGAACATACACGATAAATGATTAAACCTCAAACAAATGAATAAAAGATTTAACCGCGAAAAAAAGAAGTTCCTTGTTCCGAGAATAGAACGCTGTCATAACGTAACGATACACGTCCTGATATATATATATATCACACTCACACAGTCAAACCTGCGTTAAGTGGTCACACAAGGGAGTAGATAAAAGTGGCCGCTTAAGACAGGTGGCTGCTGAGTACAGGTTGCCACATATATAGTCCTTAAAACATTTGTTATTGTTTCTTGTTTTACCGTCTGCACTGCTAATCAACAGATGTGTGCTTCACAGTTGACTATAAATCAACTTTTCACATGTCGTCTCCTTCAGAAATAACTTTCCATTTAATTATTTCAGTCCTATTTTAAGCGGTGTATTGTCATAGTAAGTGAACCTACAAATGTCAAGCGTAGCCTGCCCAGAGGCAATTAGATGCATTCCAGAATCATACTTTCTTAATTGATACACAGTAGAGATGTCGGGACTGAATGGGTACTAGTATTCCTGAAGGTGTGAAGATCGGTTCTTTGCTGCATCTTATCGCTGTTGTTAAAATATCCCTTTTTATATAATAGTAAAATTTTACCGTGGCCGCTTAATACAAGTATTTTAGCAATTTGGGATCCGATTTAGGTGGTCGGTGGCCGCGTTAGACAGGTGACCGCTTGTTACAGGTGTGTGACGGAACATGCACTTAATTTTGTTTTCGCCTGTGGCGATATTAATTGTTTTAGAGGGCCGTGTGCAGTTCCAATATGCACTTAAGCCCAGATGGGCACTTTGTTACGTAATACCTCTGCGCGACAGTGGTCGAGCTGTACCCTCTAATACACACCCAGACCAGATGCGGAGGCCATGTGGCCAGTAGTTACGTAATACCTCCGTGAGTGCGTTTTTTACGACCGTGATTTTGGCGATTAGGCGTGAGCAAGTCTGGCCATCTAAGAAAAATATGCCGGCTTGGATAGGGGGAGGACCGCGTTGTACCCCCAGGCGATATTCGGGTTTTTTAAATAAATAGCTAGGGTTTTAGAGATATCAGGGAGAAACATATTGGAAGGCTTCCAGGGAACGCGTCCGTTTGGACTTGGGTAAATATTATTTCTGCTCTGTTGTATAACCTTGATGTGATTGATGTGACTTTAAATATTTTAATACTGTATTATACCAATATTATTTAGACGGTGCTGCCGGTAATCTGACGCAGTAAACTGTAGGCTCACTGTTCTAATATATATAAAGCTTAACCAGTCATCCTAGAGGACCTAGGTAAACTGTAGGTTATTGTCTTTATTGTGATAGGTACCAGTATTAATTCTGCATTACAAGGTTACTGAATGAGTAGATAAGGGTTAATTAAAAATTAACCAGTTAGGAATAGAGTTGTAATTCCTTTATTAATTAAGTTCCCCTAGAAGCATTTCTCAATTATCACACGTGTGGGTGTTGTGTCACGGTGAAGTGATTAGAATATTGTATAAACTAGACACCTAGTGATTAACTAATTAAGTGATCAGTTCTGGGTTGTTACTATTTGTTGTTGTTAATTAACTACTGCGGCAATACATTTGTCAGCGTAGATTAATACAGATTCCAAAGTGTATTGTGTTTTTGTTGTGTTTTCTAGTGAACTAAACGTACTATATTATATATACTTTATATAAGATCTTATCTCTGTTCATACCTAGAGACGAGCCACGCGGGTATATACTGCCCGATACAGAGAGATCTAATAGATATACAGTTAGGAGAAATATTTGGATAATCGTGTTTCATTCAGTTACGGGTATTATAGGATCCCCGTGACAAGGTGCATTTACATTATAAATCGTTTGGGAGGGAAAAAGTGGCCGCTTAAGGCGTGTGACCGCTGAGTACAGGTAGCCGCTAGGACCGGTTTGACATACATACATACACATATACCCCAGCACACATACATATATGTAACCCCTCTAAACCGGACACCCTTGGGACCAAGACAAATCGGTTTTTACAGGGATCCGCTTTAGAGAGGTTAAGTTCTGTACTGGATTTTAACAGAGGGTCCGGTCTTGAGAGGTATATATACATTGTATTATTATCGAACGTGGGATTACCCCATTCGAGCCATTCCAGTAGCAGTTCTCAACAGGCTAGGGATTTTGTAATAAAAGAGGAATCATTGGTCTCAAAAAAATTACTTTATATTTCAACTTGCCAGTTTCGTAACAGAATACTCAATGTCCCAGAAATACCAAATCTGAATGACAAAACCAAAACCGTAATACGTGAATCAAGGTCGTATATCTGCAAACTAGTATAAAAATAAAAACTAGCACAGGACAGAGCGGCCCTTTATAAGGGCCCTATGGGCAACCTAGGGAGACACCACAGCATCGTAAAGGTCTAAAATAAACGAGCTACCCTCGATTCACTAATATCGAAACCTATATTAGCTCGGCCATTTACCTTTCGACCGACCGTTCAAAATTGCGCCAAATTCCCTCAATCAAAATTGCGCACCCTTTTCTCTTTGGCATTTAACTGCTCCATTCAAATTCCATAGCACCACCACCACCCCCACCCGCCTGCAACCGACTTGATCGGGCTGCTGATGCTCCCTTGCACCTGCCAGTGCAGGCGGTCCCTCCTCTCCCCTCCCCCCACCTTTCCTGTCATGGACGGAGGAGCCGGCCAAGGCTGGCTCTTGTGCCCACGACAGGCGTGCGCTACGATAGCTTGTTCTGAATGTGCACGTAAAACCCTATGACATGACATGACAGGACAGAGCTCCAGGATAAGCACAGCTGTACTTATTCGCAGATTATTGTGAACGCAGATTATTGTGAACGCAGATTATTGTAAGAGCACTTGTATTTTACATTCTGCTATTGCTTTTACCTTGAATAAACAAAAGCAACTTCATGATGTGATGAAGGTGAAACGGTGGTAAAGCACGCCCTTCCCGGGCCCAACATTTGACCTGGGTCAGCACATGTCGAAGACGAAAAGCAGTAAAATCGTTCATCAGTACGTTTATAGCGCTAATTGGGCCGTATTTTTAAGCCTCGAATAAAGGAGAATGCACATCCTCTAGATGATTTCACATGATAACCTGACACAGTGACAGGATCTTCGAAAGATAATTGTTATAAATTTGCGGATCCAAAAAATCCAGGGGGGGGGGGGGGGGGAGGGAGCAATGGAATGTGGCCGACGGGCACAAAGTTTTACGATCCCGAAGGGATTCCTCAGATTTCCCAACGTAAAAGCCATTAGTTTCAGACATATAGGAAAGCGTATTTGCCTACATTCTCCGAACATACTCCGGGGGTTGAATAGAAAATATTATTGGTAGTAAATCTTAAAGGAAACATGACACGAGACCATATTATAGCTCATTTTAAAAGAAAAATGATATAAAAATAATATACAAATAACTTTATAACAATAAAATACGTTTAGTTAACTTAAAATGAAGAAATTACGCTAATCAGTATCAAAGTACGATTTATGCATATTTCTTCGTGAGCGTCCGGAAAAAAAGGGAAGTGACGTCAGAGCCGCTGTACTCTTCCATTGTTGTTAACTGTTTATATATGGAGTAAGGGGCTTACGATCTTTTCAGTCCAACAGTGCCGTACTGCGCGGCCTTTGGGTGTAAAAATAAACAGTTTAAACGATCGGGATTGTCTTTTTATGGTTTTCCAAAGGATTGTATCCGAAGAAAGACGCGTGTATTTTATCGCAAAAGAAAAGATTGGACACCAACACCGCATAGTACTTTGGTGTCACCTATTTACAGCCCGGAGCCCGAACGTTACCCGGAGACAAAAACAGTACTCGGTTGCGAATGCCGAGGTGTACATTGTACATATTTGGCACAAAGATACACCTCAGCATGATGTATTTATATATGTTAAAAACAAAAATGTATAATTTTTTATTTATTTATTTTTTTGGAAAAAAAAAAGATTTTTCATGTTAGGGCTGTAGGCCTACATAACAAAATCTGTATTCACCGTCCGAAGAAGGAAACGTCAATAAGTAATTAAATATGGCATATACAAACATGGGATTTGGCATGAGGATACATCTCAGTACGATGTATTTAAATATGTTTTTAAAAAACGTGTAGAAAACAATAATAATTTTAAATAATGTTTTTAATCTTCAGGCGGAATACGTCACAAAAACGTTCCTCATCGCCCGAAGCCCCAAAGCAACACGAAGTTCAATACAAAATAAACCACTACTGTCGGTGTCGAAATAACTATTATGTTTCATCCACGGGCTGACTTGAGAATCGGAGTGTTGTTTTAGTTAATTGGTCCTTTCTTTCCGTGGCCTGCACATGTGATTCCTGATTGGCAGGTGTATATTGCAGGGTATCGACCAGGTAAGTGATTACCACGGTCTAGACATACGTACAAAATACGTGCCAGTTTTTTTTAAGATCACAGGGTATTGTGGCGTAACCTGTCGCGACTATAGTACAATGTTAATGGACATTATCAGCCGCCCTGCTTCATTACTGTAATAATGCTGTAAAACCCTTGATTAAGTAGACTTTCCCATCTAAAATTACAAAACTGACCAATTACGTAGTACCAAAGAAAAGAAAATTATCAATTGGGTATCGTGAGTGGTCGTTTTTACTCTAACGCACCCTACCAATAGGCCTAATAATATGCTACTTTTTTTTATGAGAGAAAAAAATACTATAACCCCATTTCGTTCTATTGATGCAAATAGAAGTATATTTAGTTTAAAAGTTGATTATACTCTCAAGTCATTTATGTTGTTTTACAAGCCAGGTTAATGAAAGTGAAGCGCCTTGTCGTAAATTAAAGCGTACAGATTTCATTATGTACAGCCCGAACATAAAAAATGCGATATTTTCTAAAAAAAAAAAAACCAAAATTTTTTGTCCTACATTTATATTTTTTACATATTTAAATACATCATATCGAGGTGTATCTTTATGCTAAATATGAACAGTATACACCTCGGCATTAGCATCGAGTTTTGGTTTTGTCTCCGGGTTACTTTCGGGCTCCGGGCTGTAAATTGGTCGACCGGTCTGGTCTGGCACCATCAGTTTCTCCACCCTCTGACTCGCTATCCGTTTTTTCTTCAGTATCACTGTTGTAAGTAAATGTGTGTCTTTCTTCATTTACTAACAGCTCATATTGATACGGCAAAACGTTTTGCGAACGAACACTCATTGTTTTGGTAAGCTGTGCAACTCTTAGATTCTTTATGAGTGGTACGGACTAATGCTTTTAAGTGTAAGGCTTCAGATCAAGCGACGCGTCTCTGACGTCACGGACCTCGTGATTGCCCTGCTCATTAAAGATCGGCAATTTCCGCTAAGAGCTCGTATCTGGGGTTCTTTTATGGAGATATTTTAAGTAATTAATTTTGTATAAAAATTTTTTTTAGGTGATTCAATTTATAATTACTTGTACATGGTTGGTGCCAAATATGGTTTACGTGACATGTTTCCTTTAAGGCAGAGATGAATTTTACTTGTAGAATGCAGAAAATTGCATTTCAGAACATCTAGTTTTCAAATTTTTACGGTGAAGCATACCCTCGAACCCTCTAGAAACGTTCCCTTGCGCCTTCGATCTCAGTCACTCCCCCCACCCCAATGTCTACTTGTTTTCGCCGTGCCTTCCTTTTTTTTCGGGGGGGGGGGGGGGTGGTGTCTAGCGGGCATGGCCTCCATGTTGAGGTCTTTCCTGGAAAAAATATCATTCATTTATGCTAATAATTATGACGATGCGTGATTACATCTGATAGTGTATATGTGCCACACACGTGTTGGCGCTAAGTGTCATGTTTGAACATACACGATAAATGATTAAACCTCAAACAAATGAATAAAAGATTTAACCGCGAAAAAAAGAAGTTCCTTGTTCCGAGAATAGAACGCTGTCATAACGTAACGATACACGTCCTGATATATATATATATCACACACACACAGTCAAACCTGCGTTAAGTGGTCACACAAGGGAGTAGATAAAAGTGGCCGCTTAAGACAGGTGGCTGCTGAGTACAGGTTGCCACATATATAGTCTTTAAAACATTTGTTATTGTTTCTTGTTTTACCGTCTGCACTGCTAATCAACAGATGTGTGCTTCACAGTTGACTATAAATCAACTTTTCACATGTCGTCTCCTTCAGAAATAACTTTCCATTTAATTATTTCAGTCCTATTTTAAGCGGTGTATTGTCATAGTAAGTGAACCTACAAATGTCAAGCGTAGCCTGCCCAGAGGCAATTAGATACATTCCAGAGTCATACTTTCTTAATTGATACACAGTAAAGATGTCGGGACTGAATGGGTACTAGTATTCCTGAATGTGTGAAGATCGGTTCTTTACTGTACCTTATCGCTGTTGTTAAAATATCCCTTTTTATATAATAGTAAAACATTACCGTGGCCGCTTAATACAGGTATTTTAGCAATTTGGGATCTGATTTAGGTGGCCGTTGGCCGCGTTGGACAGGTGACCACTTGTTACAGGTGCATTTACATTATAAATCGTTTGGGAGGGAAAAAGTGGCCGCTTAAGGCAGGTGACCGCTAAGTACAGGTAGCCGCTAGGACCGGTTTGACATACATACATACATACATACATATACCTCAGCACACATACATATATGTAACCCCTCTAAACAGGGATCCGCTTTAGAGAGGTTAAGTTCTGTATTGGATTTTAACAGAGGGTCCGGTCTTGAGAGGTATATATACATTGTATTATTATCGAAAGTGGAATTACCCCATTCGAGTCATTCCAGTAGCAGTTGTCAAAAGGCTAGGGATTTTGTAATAAAAGAGGGATCATTGGTCTGAAAACAATTACTTTATATTTCAACTTGCCAGTTTCATAACAGAATAATCAATGTCCCAGAAATACCAAATCTGAATGACAAAACTAAAACCGTAATACGTGGATCAAGGTCGTATATCTGCAAACTAATGGTTGATTCCATTAATCTCTATCTAGTGCCTCGTCTATAGGAGGAAAGCCACTCCCGATGAGATCTTTTACTGGAGATTTCATCCTTCTTGCATCGTCATTAAGAAGACTGCCACTCCAAGACTAGTATAAAAATAAAAACTAGCACAGGACAGAGCGGCCCTTTATAAGGGCCCTATGGGCAACCTAGGGAGACACCACAGCATAGTATAGGTCTAAAATAAACGAGCTACTCTCGATTCACTAATATCAAAACCTATATTAGCTCGGCCATTTACCTTTCGACCGACCGTTCAAAATTGCGCCAAATTCCCTCAATCAAAATTGCGCACCCTCTTCTCTTTGGCATTTAACTGCTCCATTCAAATTCCATAGTACCACCACCACCCCCACCCGCCTGCTACCGACTTGATCGGGCTGCTGGTGCTCCCTTGCACCTGCCAGTGCAGGCGGTCCTTCCTCTCCCCTCCCCCACCTTTCCTGTCATGGACGGAGGAGCCGGCCAAGGCTGGCTCTTGTGCCCACGACAGGCGTGCGCTACAACAGCTTGTTCTGAATGTGCACGTAAAACCCTATGACATGACATGACAGGACAGAGCTCCAGGATAAGCACAGCTGTACTTATTCGCAGATTATTGTGAACGCAGATTATTGTGAACGCAGATTATTGTGAACGCAGATTATTGTAAGAGCACTTGTATTTTACATTCTGCTATTGCTTTTACCTTGAATAAACAAAAGCAACTTCATGATGTGATGAAGGTGAAACGGTGGTAAAGCACGCCCTTCCCGGGCCCAACATTTGACCTGGGTCAGCACATGTCGAAGACGAAAAGCAGTAAAATCGTTCATCAGTACGTTTATAGCGCTAACACTTTCAACTGAAGTTCACTGGATTTTATAACCTGCAAGTTCGTTTATCAAAGTAATGCCAGTGATCAAGGGAGTTTAAAATATTTTGTGCCGTTTAATATGAACTTCCAGAACCAAAAGTGTTTCACCACAGAATGAATTATAACCAAGGTCCAACTGTCAAACAAACTGGATACTTCGCTGGCAGAAAACGATAATAAAATTAAAATATGTGTTTAATATTTGTGTTTTTCATTGTTTATAATGGAAAATGAGAGAAAAATACAAGAATAAAATATTAAAGCCTGTCAGTATATCGAAAAATAAAGGGAATGCGCCCAGTTTTATTACATTTTGAGTATATATTCGTTTCTTTATTGCAAACATCGTCCCGACAGTAGAGTTAAAGGCTATAAATAATTGAGTAGGATGATAAAAAAAAAAAAAAAAAAAAAAAAAAGAAGAGGGCAAGATGGAGAAAAAAGCTATACACATTGGGGTAGGAAAGCAGGGGCCTAATTCACTAAACTCTCGCAACTTTGCGATCTCGCAGTGCAATGCTAAATGACTTGCAAAGAGGATGCTTTGTTGTCTTAGCAGAGCCTAAGAGAGCTTTGTGAATTAGGCATCAGATACATTGATGATTACGAGATTAATGGGTGGGTGATCATGTTTAACAATGGTAAACGATGGGAACAGGAGGCGGAGACTGGTTTTTGAAATGTGTTCACGAAAGAAATGCGTCTTTGACAACACCCCAGCACATTATTTGGTCAGCGGCTATTTAGGAGCCAAACATTCGGCACTAACAGACTCCGTTATCATTGCCACCAAATTTTGCACAGACATGATATATACTAATCTTTGAGGACTAACTCAATAAATCCACGAAGGAGAATTGATCGGACGGCCTTTCGCACCCCAGACGACCATTCCTGCTCTCCGTCTTTAACATTGTTAATGAAGGAAGAAGGAAGGAAATGTTTTATTGACGCACTCAACACATTTTATTCACGGTTATATGGCGTCAGACATATGGTTAAAGACCACAGAGATATTGAGAGAGGAAACCCGCTGTCGCCACTTCATGGGATACTCTTTTCGATTAGCAGCAAGGGATCTATTATATGCACCATCTCACAGACAGGATATTATTAATGAGATGGCACAGAGTACGAAACCTTAAATATTAAGGATTAAAGGGACATTCCTGAGTTTACTGCATTGTAATATGTTTCCGACTAATAAAATATTTCTGTGATTAAACTTACATATTAAATATATTTTCTTTTTTAGAATATCAGTGTCTGTATATTCAATATGTTTTTGGTCGTGTTAATATTTGTAAGAAGCCCAAACTGGATTTTGTCTTTAAATATTTTCGTACCTACGAAAAAACATATTTTAGAAAATAAAATGACATTTAACCTAGTATAAATATTAGAACGATCAGAAACACGTTTAATATACAGCGACTAATATTTTATGCAGAAAAATATATTTGATATGTAATTACAATCGTTAAGAAGTCTCTGTTAGTCGATTACATCTTTAAAATTGCAGCATACTCAGGAATGCCCCTCTAATTGAAGAGATTCTTTATAAAAAAACATTCTCCAGTGAACGGGACGGCACATACCGCCATTAGTATCCCAGTGGAGGATCACTAGTTGAATTTGAAGCTGCAATTCCGGGTATATTTATAATATTTAAAGGGACATTCCTGAGTTTGCTGCACTTTGTAAGATGTTATCGACTAACAGAGACTATTTAACGATTGTAATTAGATACCAAATATATTTTTCTGCATAATATATTAGCGGCTGTATATTAAACCGGCAAAACGCAAGAGTTTAATATAACAACACCACAGTTATGTTTGCATAACAAATTTGGCATTAATAAAATATACCACAGACAAATTCTTATCACAAAGAAGACGTACTACGGAATATAAATACGTTTAATCGTACATCACAGCGAAGAACCTTTTTTGTTGTTGTTTTTGTAACAAATCTTAAGACGCTCTGTGAAGGATGACATGCAAGAAGCTGTGCTTTGTTGTATCTGATGTCGTACCATGCACAGAGTCGGACGACAAGATCATATGCTAATCATGAGCCTAACACCGAGCGAGATTTCAATAGCTGTACAGTAACTGAACACGGCTATAATATCAGTGTGACAATCACACGGGCACGGGTTGCCGAGATTGACTTGGTTCTACACACCCACCTGCCACCACGGTGCAGATCAGTAATAGTTTGTGAATGCATATAATACAGATTCAAAGCATTCTCATAGAAGCTACCGACCTCGGTGGCGCAGTGGTTAAGCCATTGGGACTACAGGCTGGTAGGTACAGGGTTCACAGCCCGGTACCGGCTCCAAACCAGAGCGAGTTTTAATGACTCAGTGGGTAGATGTAAGACCACTACACCCTCAATTTTCTCTCACTAACCACTAACAAACTAACAACTAACCCACTGTCCTGGGCAGACAGCCCAGATAGCTGAGGTGTGTGCCCGGGATAGCGTGCTTGAACCTTAATTGGACATAAGCACGAAAATAATTTGAAATGAAATGAAATCATAGAAGCTCTCCTCAAGATGACTCGACCGTCTCTGCGATCATAGTTCATACATTTTGAAATTTTATAGATAAAAGGGAGGGATTTATCTCAGTCGGTTGAGTGCTCGCCTGAGGTGCTTGCGTTGCAGGATTAAACCACCTCGGTTTGGTACCACCTTACTAATTGCTATTTTCAAAATTCTGCCCATTTTCACCTCCCCCCCCCCCTCCATCCCGAGTCAGGCCACCGATCTTATCGGAGGTCGGACTCGGGATGGGCGTGTTCGAAACCCTAGTGGTATATGGGCACGTTAAACTAGTTATCATCATCGGTGGATCCATTCAACTGATTGGGGTTTTCTCGTTCCCGTAGGTGCACCACAACTGGTAAAAGACCGTGGTATGTGCTTTCCTGTCTATGGGAGAGTGCATATAAAAGATCCCTTGCTGCTAATGGAAAAATGAACCGCGTTTCATCTGATAATTATAAAGTAATAATTACCAAATGTTTGACATCCAATAGTCGATGATTAAATTGATTAATGTGCTCTAGTGGTGTCGGTAACTAAAACAAAAGTTTAACTGTATATAAAAGTAGGTTATGCTATTTTGCGTAAACGCCGGGATGCTTCAGATTTCCAGGGTGAAACAGATTTCCGCTAACCAACGGAACTCAGGGTTCAAGTACTTTATTTTGTAAAGTCTTCCCACCCCCGGAACTAGATCTTGGTCTCAAACGGTATTTGTCCTAAACTCGAGGTCTCTTTGGCTGTTGTTAGTTGTTGTTGGTTTTATAATAATGTTTTCTAACAACTCCTCAGCGCTTAACGTAGTAACTGCGCCATTTTGTTTTTGTACAGAAAGACAGAACAGTATTCATCAACATAGGCAACTTGTTCCTTCTATTTACCAGCAATCTGTACTTTTATGCACTTTTCAAGACACGACTGTACATACCTCGCCTTTTGAGGTGCCAGTCACAGATCAATGGTTGGGCTACTACTACCCCGATTCTTGAACGTCTGCAACACTAGTCTATATACAGAGTATACCAAGAGTGTTAATAAACACCCATACACCCGTGTATAACTTGCCTACAGGCAGAACCAGGTTATCGCTGGCGCATGTGCAAAACTAGTCTAGTATAAAATTAGTTTATCAAGAGTGCCCGTGCAAAACCAGCGTAGAGCCAGTGTAGAACCCTTGTAGAGCAACTCTACAATCTGACACTAATGTCAGAGACTGTTTCCAGGTCTATTGATTAAAAAACCCTCTGAAACCAGCGTAAAACCAGTGTAGGATTATACCACGGACACCAGTCCCAAACCTTGTTATATGAGGTCTAAGAAAACCCACGCAAAACCAGTTTAGAGCCAGTGTAGGACTAGTTTATATGACTACCATCAGCCTCGGAAAGAGTGCCCAGCTCCAAGTATGTACATGTACATGAACATCTATGCGTCATCGTATTCGTGTTGTCATCTTGTTTACATCCCTCTCGCTCTTTCTGATTTACATAAGCTTTGTTGTACATCTTTCTGGTCGGGCGGCCAGCCTGCATTGATGTTCCTGACTGTTTTAGTCCTCACCTTTGAAAACGCTCGAGATGTTTATCGAGGCAAGAGGATGCGAACATTGTGCCTCTTTGTCGTGTACGACTCCGCGCTTCTTTTGAGGGGACATCAAACTTAATTAAGTATTCATACAGATCGGGCAGACGATACCCATCCTGTTGGGTAGTCCTTTATATCACAGATAAAACCCCCACGGTTAATGCTACCTTCTCCTGCATACATACCTGTGTGCTGGAAGATTATAAGCTTATTGCATGATTCATATAGAATTTTGAACCATTCAAGGTTTTTTTTTTGTTAGATATTCATTACGTTTTAAGCCTTAGTATAACTAAATATTTTAATCCCCAAAATGTAAATTGTGTTTCGACATTTTGACTTTTGGATAATGTACTACGCACAATATGCTTTGTCCGAGGATTCGTTTCGCCCCCTCCCACCCCATTTTAATAGTTAAAGTTAAAGTTTGTTTTGTTTAACGACACCACTACAGCACATTGATTTATTAATCGTCGGCTATTGGATGGCAAATATTTAGTAATTTTGACATATAGTGTTAGCGAAAGCCGCTACATTTCCCCATTATTAGCAAGGGATCTTTTATATGCACCATGCCACAGACAGGATAGCACATACCATAGCCTTTGACATACCAGTAGTGGTGCACTGGCTGGGACGAGAAATAGCCCTGTTTTAATAGAGTTCAAAAGGAAACTATGTCAAGACTGATGACATTATATCTGCTGGAAACTACCCTTTAGTGTAGAAAATATCTAAGAATATATTTGAATTCTCAAAATAAAACAGTCTGACTTTCAGAAAAGCTATGTCATCAAATATCGCATTCAACACCATGCACACTGTGCTTTACTTTTATCTAGAATACTAATGCATATGCCGAATAGGTACTAAACTTAGAGCAATTAAAACTTCGTGGGTGCGAAATTCCAATTACTTAACTACTAGTAATTTCCTAAGCGAACTATGGTAATACACTGTTTGCTCATACCATCTCTAGGGGCCGGATTTATCTCAGTTGGTTGAGTGCTCGCTTGGGGTGCTTGCGTCACAGGATCTAACCACCTCGGTGGATCCATTCAATTTATTTGGGGTTTTTTTCTTGCTCCAACCAGTGCACCACAACTGGTCAAAGACCGTAGTATGAGCTTTCCTGTTTGTGGGAACGTGCATATAAAAGATTAGTAAAAATGTAGCGGGTTTCCTCTGATGACTACGTATCAGAATTACCAAATGTTTGACATCCAATAGCCGATGATTAATTAATCAATGCGTTCTAGAGGTGTCGTTAAACAAACAAAAAAAAACCCTAACTTTTTAACATACCGTCTGTAAATATAAAACTACTGAAAATGTTAAACTCCAAAAGTTGTTGTGGGATTGTAACTGTCGCAACAAGTTTGAAAACTAGCGAACTATCTGCTTATAGCCATATACGTATTATCAAGTCTCATATTGTCCATGGCTTATCCTGTCTTAAGGTTAGTCAAAAGTTTGTGTTTTTCAGTTTACGCTTCACATCCTCTGAATGTGAAGATCTTAACAGGCTAAAATTATTTCCTGACGTAAATACCAACGATCTATTTACGAGCCCTAGCCGTATTCACAGTCCAGCTTGTTGTCACATAGATGGACAATTGAGAAACCAGACCCCGTGTGTTAAGGGTCCGCTTCCCCCCGGCAGATTGTAATTACAGGGGCTCGAGACAGCATGGTCATACCTATTATAAAAGAACTTTCGCTTATTTGGAACTGATTTACTCATTGTGTGGGTAATCTTCTTCAACAACACACGTCGAAACCGACGGTTTGACTAGTTATTATAACAATCGTACGTGAGGACAGTCTAAAGTTCAACGATTCTTCAACGAATTGGCGGGGTGTTTATAGTTCAAAATTAATGGCTGAAAAATACGCCTCCAATCCACCATAGAGCAAATAAGCAAAACAGAGAGAAAGAGAGAGAGAGAGAGAGAGAGAGAGAGAGAGAGAGAGAGAGAGAGAGAGAGAGAGAGAGAGAGAGAGAGAGAGAGAGAGAGAGAGATACAACCAGACACAGACAGACAGACAGACAGACAGACAGACAGATACACTGAGTGAGAGAATGAGGGATAGGGATGAGAAGAAAGGGACAGGGATGAGGACACAGATATATATAGAGTCAAACTTCGATCACTCCACCTTCGATCTCTCGTAAACTTCGATCTATCGATCTGAAGCGACGGATATATATATATATATATATATATATATATATATATATATATATATATAGAGAGAGAGAGAGAGAGAGAGAGAGAGAGAGAGAGAGAGAGAGAGAGAGAGAGAGAGAGAGAGAGGAGGGATAGGGATGGAAAAAGAGATGGGGGTAATTCTTTTAAAAGCGTAACATATTTCTGATGTTAGTATAGTGCTTTATGCCAAGTGCTTTATTTACCATATTTCATGCCATCAGCAATATCGTACCAAGGCGACGTTCTAAGTGAAATCACTTACATGTTCCTGGCCTCCAGATATGTTAAACACTGTAATTAACCTATTCAGGTGGCTTTACGGCCGAGGACAGTAACACGGTATTGTCACCCATGACATCAATAGCCAGCCAAATCTCAACAAGACATATGGAATGAAATAGCAAATTAGTCACCATAGACGTCGTACATTGAGAACGTTCGTGTACGGTACTGACCGTTTTACCCGTACAAGTCCAGTCTTAAGAGATTTGTTTGTACGGAGCGGACAAAGTATCAACTGAGGTCAACAGGTTTTATGTTTTACCCCCCCCTTTGACAGGTCAAGTTAACAGCGTTATAAAAGAAAATATTAAAATTCTATTTGCCTTCACAGGTGAGTTACCTGCAAGCGAAAATAAATTAAAACGTTTTACAGTTTGGCACAATGTAAATGTGGCCGGTATTTATTGTCCCTCTCGGTACAGACCGCTAATCTTTGTTCGAGTGCAGCTATCACATGATTGTTGTTTATGAGAATTAAGTGAAGGAAATAATTTCTTTTCTGGCTAAGTATTGTATTAGTCCAGCAGGTCCTGCCCGAGATCAAAGGCCGTGCTGTGTCTGTAATCGGGAATGATAGCTCGTATGACGACCAGGCTGACTTTGCAAAATCTCGCATATTTATCCTATGAATTAGATACACGCTCAAAGGAATCAGCCAGCCCTGAAATATGGTTTCGTCGTCACAGACGAGAGCGCCCGTATCGTGCTCTCGTGCTGCGTACGAATGTTCTGCGAAAACCTGGGTTCTTCCCGTGCTTCCGCGGACACACACACACACACACACACACACACACACACACACACACACACACACACGCGTACCCACGCACATACACATGCACACACATAAACGCACATACGCACACACATACACAGAGACAGACACACATACTGAAACACACACATACACAGAATGAATGAATGTTTAACGACACCCCAGCACGAAAAATACATCGGCTATTGGGTGTCAAACTATGGTTAATGCAACCCAATGTGACACATACACAGATACACATAGACATATACACACAGACACAGACACACACACACACACAGACGCACACACACAGACAGACGCACACACACACACACACACACATATACATACACATAGATAGACACATACACAGACACACACACACATACACACACACACATACACACACACACTGAAAATCTGGACTCATTTTTTTGTTTGTTTGTTTGTTTTTGTTTAACGACGCCACTAGAGCACATTGATTTATTAATCATCGGCTATTAAATGTCAAACATTTGGCAATTTTGACATACAGTCTTAGAGAGGAAACTCGCAATATTTTTCCGTTAGTAGCAAGGGATCTTTTATATGCACCATCCCACAATGAGGATGGCGCATACCACGGCCTTTGATATACCAGTTATATTAATAAATGAGAATCTGGACTCGTTCAAGTCAATCACTATAAACTTAGAATAACCCGTTTTCTACAGTCTCGTTAAAACATGTATTGTTTTAAAGGAAGTTTTTGTTTTTTAATTAACAAATTGACAATCAAAGACTTAATATGTTCTTCCTATACAGAAACATAATGACAAACTGGACTGATTCGAATGAAGATTTAAAACAAGAATGTTAAAAGCAACTCCACCCTATATAACATTTTTATATTTTACAATCATTTCTTTATCCACAAAGTATCGTGATACGGTGAAATTTTACTTTTTACAAATAATCTATAGTGTACTTTTCTTGTATAGAAAAAACTATATTGAGAATATGGATTGGTTCATTTTGATTTCATATTGATACGTTTTGAATCGTTATTTTAAACTCAAAAACATAAATTTGGTAAAATACTATTTCATATTAATTTTGTATATGTTAGAATAATTAGTATCTCAAAGACTCTTTACAAATCTTTCATAATGTGGTCTTGATAAATTGACAATTGAAAACCTAGTGTATTCTTCTTATATTGATGTTTGTTGAGTATCTAGATTAGTTCCAAACAAGTACATTTTGAACAACTAATTTTAGATTTAAAACAAGAATTTGAAATCAAATGTCACTTAATCTTTAGGTTCATTTCTTTGTCCAAAACATATCGTTATTTAAATGTTTCATATGGTCAATAAAAATCCCGAATATTGTAATTAAAATCGGGCATACTCAGGCAAACGGGTACAAAAGTATTAACATTAAACCTCATATATCCAGTATACGTTTCTGAAATTGTTCCTTGTGACTAAGTCACAATTCTTATTACTATTATAGTTAAAATAATATAGTTAGAAGAACACATATTTTATTTTATTTTGTCTTTAAAATACTCCAGCTTCCGTAATGATGTAATTTTCTGCGTAAAATTGATGCCAAACACGTGTAAACGCACGACCGGTATAACTGCTAGTAGCAGACGTAAACTTACGATGTTTAGTGAAATGCGCCCCAAACCGTGAATTATGATGAGTTTGTGTGATACATGCAAACCATGATACATTGATACCCTATATACACACAATGGTAATCTTTCTTTCTCAAGGATGTTGTATGTAATACGTTTTGATTCGTCTGACATTAACATTCGGTAACTTGTTTATAATCTTTACCTTTTGCAACACTGAATTGGTTTTATGCCTTATGTTTGCGGTAACCCCGGGGGTTTGACAGACCTCGCATGATGAATTGTTTGCACCAAACGACGCAATGTGATACAAGTGTATACACCACGGTGTAATACACATACTACACTGGTTTACCTAATATTATAATCCGTTCACGCATTAAGCACTGGTTTACAATCGACTTAATCCTCAAATCGCCTTTCGTCATTGGTTTACCACCGCACTAATCGGCCTAGTACCCGGTTGTTGACAAACTTTCCAGACGCGATTGGGACATATTGTGACAAAATTACTCAACAACTATTAACGAGCTTTAATAATAGTACAGACTATTTTTAACAGCTGACTGGTCACAGATTGTGACGAATGACCATTGCTACAACGCTAGTGAATCGTACGTTCATAGAGTCACAACCCATGCACCAATAACAAATCCTCCCACCTCTCCAAAACGTCCCCCAAAAACAAAACAACAACAACAAACAAACAAAATTAGTTTTTTTATTCCAACAAACAGCACCACTCAGAATCAACAACAAAATGTCTAACGTCATTAAAATGCTCTAAGAATTCTTTACCCCCCAAAAAACCAAAAACCCCAAACAAACAACAAAAACAACCGACAATAAACCTATTACGATATTTGTTTTCACTTCATTATACAAGCCCCCACCCCAATAAATTTCTTTCGCTTACGTTTCGTTTCAACCGAACGGGTTTGTTGGTTTGCACGGTCATTGAAACCGGTCTTTATCTCAAACTGCTTTGCAGAGATGGAGAGAAGGGGTATGGACTCCCTCCAATATTAGTTATCACAATGAATTCTTTCCAGAAAGTAAACCGTATAATATTTAGGTGGAAGTGAGGAAGTGGTAGACTGCACCGTCTTGCATCTTGCCACGTAAAGACCTGTTTCGTAATGTGTCACGATACATAAGGATGTGCTCAGGTAATCCAAAGAACAAACAGTTTGTTTTGTAATGCCGTATTTCTACTCAATGCAAAGACGATGAAATATTTCAACAAAGTCGTGACTGCAAGCACACATGAATCACTGAAAATCAGTGATGACACCATGTTTTTTAAAAGGATCAGCATATTTTGTTACTGGTCATACACAGTGACAATAATTATCAAATGTGTCTACATGATGAAAATTATATACATATTTTTCACGAAAAAAAATACGAAAATGTATGAACATGGTCATAAATAGGGTGTAGCATTAGACATACCTTTAATCAGTGATGCGTCGTATTGGAAAATAGCCACCAGATTAACCGTAAACATTTTGGAAATCTTCGGCTGTACTTAAAGCCGAGTTGGCAGCCATTGTAAGATGTTATTGACTAACAGAACACTGCGACTTTTGGCAATTAAAATTACATATTAAATAACTTTTCTTACCATAGTCTGTATATCCAGTGTGTTTGTGGTCGTGTGCTAATGTCTGTAGCAGTCACTTTTCATTTTACTTCATAATATAAATGTTTTCGTACGTACGATATTATTGGAATTGGAAAATCCGATTTGGGCTACTACAAATATTAGAACGACAACAAAGACTTTATTGATGCAGACTCTGATATTCTAAACACGAAAATATGTAATTCCAGTCATCAAAAAGTCTCTGTAATGCTAGGATCAGACTACCAACTGCCAGCAGAAAGTTGGCCAACTCGACGGTTGCGTTGTGATTTCCCCAACTCCCGACTTACGACAGGTGCGCTCAGATTAACAACTAATGGGTTATACGACGAGCATCGCGTTGTCAGAGCGCTCAGATTAACAACTAATGGGTTATACGACGAGCACCGCGTTGTCAGAGCGCTCAGATTAACAACTAATGGGTTATACGACGAGCATCGCGTTGTCAGAGCGCTCAGATTAACAACTAATGGGTTATACGACGAGCATCGCGTTGTAAGAGCGCTCAGATTAACAACTAATGGGTTATACGACGAGCACCGCGTTGTCAGAGCGCTCAGATTAACAACTAATGGGTTATACGACGAGCATCGCGTTGTCAGAGCGCTCAGATTAACAACTAATGGGTTATACGACGAGCATCGCGTTGTCAGAGCGCTCAGATTAACAACTAATGGGTTATACGACGAGCATCGCGTTGTAAGAACGCTCCAACTAGCAACTGAACAGTCGTAGAAGTCGTGACAGCAGAAAGCTGGCTAACTTTCTGATGGCGGCCTCAGATCACAGTTATCTGGCCTCAGATTACAGTTATCTTCCCATTTGGTTGTCCAAAATCCGGAAATTTGACCGCGCAAGTAGTCTGCTGTTTGACTGTGATTATTTCATGGCAGACAGCTATGAAGTGGCAACTGTTTGACTGAAGTGACAGGGGGGATAGCATGTAGTTTGTAAACATGTGTAACTTGTTGACATTGAAGACTTGTTTGTGGTAATTCCGGCCCATGCAAAAGTAGTGCTTTTTGTGTAAAATGGGTGTACTCCGGCCTGGTTTAGAGGGTGTGTCTGTTTAAACCAATATGCTGGGAGAAAGAGCTGGACAACAGGGGTTGTCCTTTTCAGGGTATGTGTCCCCCATGCAGGCAAAGGTACATACAAAACTTCACGGGCCTGCTGATATTAATAAAAATGTTATAGCCACTAAGGCTATATAGAAACAGATAGCGAAATTAATTGTGGTCTGAGGCCATCTTTCAATTTGGAAATATGCCCGCGCAAGTAGTCTGCTGTTTGACTGTGATTATTTCATGACAGATAGATTTGAAGTGGCAACTATTAGAATGAAGTTGACAGGGGAAAGCACGTACTTTGCAAACATGTGTAATTAATTGACATTGAAGACTTTTTTGTGGTAATTCCGGCCCATGCAAAAGTAGTGCTTTTTGTGTACAATGGGTGTTCTCCGGCCAGGTTTAGTGTGTGTGTTTGTTTAAACCAATATCCTGAGAGAAAGAGCTGGACAACAGGTGTTGTCCATTTCAGGGTATGTTGCCCTCAGGTAGGTAAAGATACATAAAAAAAATCCAATGGCCTGCTGATATTAATAAAAGTGCTATAGCCGCTAACGCTATATAGAAACATATAGCGTAAATAATTGTGGTCTGTGGCCAGGTGGCAGTGTAAGCCTAGCATTAGTTGTAAACATGTTACAACGGAAGGAAGGAAATGTTTTATTTAACGACGCACTCAACACATTTTATTTACTATTATATGGCGTCGGACATATGGTTAAGGACCACACACAGATACTGAGAGAGGAAACTCGCTGTCGCCACTTTATGGGCTACTCTTTTCGATTAGCAGCAAGGGATCTTTTATATGCACCATCCCACAGACAGGATAGTACATACCACGGCCTTTATTACACCAGTTGTGGAGGACTGGCAGGAACGAGAAATAGCCCAATGGGCCCACCGACGGGAATCGATCGTAGATCGTTCGCGCATCAGGCGAGTGCTGTACCACTGAGCTACGTTCCGCCCCTATGTTACAATGGCGTGAAGCTCAGGATGGGCCTTTTAAATGTCGTAATAACACTGATGTCATAGTTTCTCTGCCAGAATGATGGGGTGTTTTTTGAAATCATATAATGAGCCCGACCTAATGTATCTCATTCTTGAAGTGTGTCCTTATTCGGTTTTAATTTCATGGAAAGGTTAGGGCAGTACAATAGGTGTGTGTCTCTTTTGCATTTTCCACTTTGCAAGTTGTTTTATGTTCCTATCGCATAAACATGCCGGCTTACCACGATGATATGCACAGAATCCTTATCGCACACTGTTCTGTTTGAAGAATGCATCCATCTTTTGTATCGTTAATAGTTCAAACACTGCAGCCACTGTTAATTTAGTCGTTTTAGATGATAAAAAAGATAAATATACATTATTAAAGGGAACTTAAAAGTGTAACGATTGGAAGATAGCTTAACATGGCATGTTCGTCGTTACAATGGCTTCAGTAAAACTCATATAAGCATCGTCGCACAGCCTCATTAACTCAGATCAGACTCGTATCATGTCATATAAGCATCGTCGCACAGCCTCATTAACTCAGATCAGACTCGTATCATGTCATATCTCATGAAGCCACTCACTGATATTACTGATGGAAAAGAATATTTGTGTAACGATACCCATTCATCTTGCGTAATCAGTGTAACATGGTCTGCTGTTATACAATGATTTTGCAGCATGAAACTGACTGGTGATGTGAGATATGTCTAAATCTGGTATGGGCGTACCTGAACTTTATATTGAGAATATTGATAATATTACATATTGAAGTTTGTTTTGTTTTGTTTAACGACACCACTAGAGAGCAAATTGATTTATTAATCATTGGCTATTGGATGTCAAACATATGGTCATTTTGACACAGTCATAGAAATGAAACCTGCTACATATTTCCATTAGTAGCAAGGGATCTTTTATATGCACTATCCCACAGACAGGATAGCACATACCACGGTCTTTGATATATCAGTCATGGTGCATTGGCTAGATCGAGAAATAGCCCAATAGGCTTACTGACGAGGATCGATCCTAGACCGACCACGCATCAATCGAGCGTTTTCCCACTAGGCTACGTCATATTGAGAATAATGAGACTACACGAGTGGCAGTTAGATACTATCTATATTACATCGAGTTGTTATTAAAAGTATTTCTAAATTCTTTTCTCAAAATTTAAAAAACAGAGAAATCTAAACCATGATCTCTATGAGCTCTTAATGCATCATATTTTTTCTGTTTTAAATTTTGTAAATCATCATCCCACCAAGGTGGTTGCTGGTTTCAAAACGTTAGCAAAAGCGCCTTGGATACGATTTTTAAAGAAGGAGTTGTATAATATTTGTATCTAACGAATGTAGTATTCTATTTGTTAAGATATTTTGCAAAAACCTGGTTAGGAAGAAATTTAAACCTGGTTTTCAGCTAATACATATTACAATGCATGTGTTTGCATAGTTTAAAACGCATACATATATATCATAACCAAAAATCGACTTCACTAAAAGTAAATTTCAGTGATGATATTTATGTCATCACCTTGCAGCAGTAAAAAATGGGCAATAAAATAGGTTTCTACCCTTGATCCGCTGGAAAAAGGGATCGCTTCAATACCCAATCGTATTGTGTATGACTCCGTCATGCTATTGTAAACAAAACCAACAACAACAACACCAACAAACAAATAAACAACAACAACAAAAAATAATCTAGACATCCTCCCACAGAAATTAAAATTAAGCGGGCTCACATGGCACAAAAATTGTCGTTTTGCTTCTCTTCATTGTGATCATTTCTCGAATACACGTAGCTATACAATTTCATATTAATTCAATAAAGTAACACCGCCTTGCCTTCATATTAACATAATGTTTACCTCTTGTAAGTAACAGATAACCAACAACAACGGTTACTGTTACTAATATTACATTTTTTTATTACTTGTATTCTTTATTTTGATGTTGATCTGAAATCAGGCATATTATTTTTCGATGTGTGGAACACCTGGTAGACTCGAAGACAATTAGGCGTCATCCACACCGAGTGGTCTTCAAGATTACCTGTTGCTATCATGCTGGCAGCAACAATTAAAGACACGGAATCTATGAACCATGTAGGACAACCGCATCAACAATTAGACAAGTTTTCTATTAAAAATATACCCAACGTATAAAGTTTTAAATATTGTTTACTTCGCAATCATAAGATCATTTTTCACGTCGGATTCCAGACTCTGTCATCGTGACCTCTTTAAGTAAGCTGAGGTAAACTTGGAGCCGGATTCACCATGGCAAAGAGAGAGGTCCACCGACAATGTGGGTGTCAATAGCATCTTATTACACAGTATGCAATCTATTAGGCTTTCACTCCCAGGTTAATAATTGTCATATCACCCGAAGGGAAAATGGTTTATATATTTATTTATGCCAGCTGGGTATGTTATAGATGGTTCTTCGGTTATAAGGTATGCCATTGTGGAGGACTCAGAATTTAAATATTTAATTATTTCATCAATACATCATGTGTTGATGTCTTTACTGTTGTCGAATCTGCCGCTGTGAAGTAGAGATGAGGGTGTTTGAATTGTTACATATACCAGTTGGGTATTTAAGGTGTAATTCTTCACATGCCGAGAATCAAGTGGTGCAGGAAATGTCTTTGAAAGTGTGAGTTATTATTTCAGTAAGATACGATAGGACTCGTCCTTCAGATGTATCTGATAATATGCCCCATGCGTTTTGAAAACGTTCTTATCAACGCGGGCGTTTTCTTAAAATTATGTGGATTGTGTGCGTTGGTGTATGTTAGAAACAGTTCTACGATGAATCATATGAATACATTTAAATGTCAAGGAATGGCACGATTAAGTTATCACTCGCATACACGTGACGCTATGTCAAAGTACACTGAATACATCTTTCATTTTGAAGGAAGGATTTAAATGTTTTATTTAACAACGCACTCAAAACATTTACGATTATATGAGCGTCAGACATATGATTAAGGACCACACAGCTATTGAGAGAGGAAACCCGCTGTCGCCACTTCATGAGCTACACTTTTCGATTAGCAGTAAGGGATCTTTTATATGCACCGTCCCACAGACAGGATAGTACATAACACGGCCTTTGTTACACCGGTTGTGGAGCACTGGCCGGAAAGAGAAAATAGCCCAATGGGTCCACCGACGGGGATCGATCCTAGACCAACTGCGCATCAAGCGAACGCATTACCACTAGGCTACGTCCCGCCCCTTTGAAGACTGATTTAGATGACTATACATATATAAAATCACAATTATATTACATGTATGAGTTTAAATTAAAATTTAAATATAAAACATATGTAGATTACTTGTTCTATCGAAGTCACTTATTGGTATAATAATTATTTATGTAACCCCACTGTTCTATCCATATATTAATAATGCTCTACCACTATAACCATAATGTTACTGTACGAATGTAACATTATTCATAATATTGTTATATCCACGTATCAATATCACTTACAATTACTGTTCTATTCATGTAACAATGATATTATTTATTATATACATAGCAATGAAATATATAGATCTACGAAAACCATAAAAGTGATATTCAGTGAAAAGTCATATTTTCACTGTATTTTAGTTACAGTAAAAATATAGAAATCATATTTATATTTTTTGTGAGCATTCATGATTTAGTTATCTTCCTTGTAAACTATTACGCGTTTAATTTTGATGATTACCAATGCATCTGGTCGTATTTGAAAAATAAACAAAATGCAATTTAAACAATTGTACCTAAAAATGATTATGAAGTGCAATTACGATAACATATCTAAAACTGACTGAATACGAATCTAAATAATGATGACACAATGTCCTGTCGTTGAGTGCAAGTTTTTAAACTGGCCGTTCGATTTTTTTTTATTGGTATTTCTTTTTAAAATTCCACAACTTGTGATGTGTGAAAACCATATTTTCACACATCACTCGTCGACATAAAAATCGTATTGTAAAACCCCCATGAAATAGCCTCTATGTATCGTCATTGCTCTACCAGTATTAAATAACTATTAAGACATGTCGAGGACGGAGCTGCACATATAGCTGAAGTGTGTACCCAGGGAAGTGTACTTGAATCATGACTGGATAGAGGCACAAAAATCCAGTTATAATGAAATGACCGAACAAAGAAGCTAGGTAGAAGACCCAGCATGTGTTACAGCTCGTGTTGGATGTGGGTGTATTGGATAGAAAGAACAACAGCCTGTACACAGAAACACATCGTGACTCAGCCCGTCCGAAAAACTAACTGCTCGCCAACCATGACAATAACACAGTTACGAGTACATGTGTTCCAGAAACACAGTAGCTGTATGAGTATTTGGCGTATAGAGGTTTAAACATTAACACAAAGTGTATACCAGAAACACAGTAGCTATAGGAGTATTTGGCGAATAGTGGTTTACACTTTAACACACAATGTATACCAGAAACACGGTAGTATAGGAGTATTTGGTGAATAGTGGTTTAAACATATATCCCAATAACACACAGTGTATACCAGAAATACGGTAGTTATAGGAGTATTTGGCGAATAGAGGTTTAAACATTCATCACAATAACTGTCAATGTATGCCATAAATATGAACGACAAAACCTTGTAATACATGGTCAGGGCCGCACCTCTGCACAATGCAGAGTCGAATCGGCATTTGGCAATATAGATATAGTGGTTGATTCTATAATTCTCTATCTAGTGCTTTGTCTTTAGGTGTAGCTATAAAAACAGTAAAATAATAGTAAAAGATGCGTGCCGTGCAACAGCTTGTTCTGAATGTACACGTAAAGCCCTATGACCTGACCCCAGTAAAAGATATAAGAGAGGTATTAAAGTAAGGTCCATGTAAACAACTGAGGGAAACATTATTCACAAAGCTGACAAAATCACAATATTATTTAATACAATTCGATTTCTTAATCACTTGAAAGGAATGTACCATTATATCGGATCTTCAGTTTTGGACGTTAAAGAATTGAGAGATATTATTTTAATGTAACTCCACGAACCATGATCCATACACAATGGGGTTGGAAGAGCACAATCTAGACATCAACCCCCTCCCAACCCAACACCACAACCCCCACCCCCACCCCCCACCCCCCCCACCCCCACCCCCACCCCCACCCAAGAAACCCCAACAAAAACACACGCCCTTAAAATGGCAAAAACGACCAAAATTGTAAAAACATGGAACTTTGTATGATAGGAAACTTACTGCTGAACACTGCAAATAAAATGAAGAAAAGTGTCACTGCAAATTATGACTGCAATTACGTTAAGTGCGAGTATAGCAAATTCAATTAAATTACAACAAATTCAGGAATTAAATAGGGTTTTTTTTAAAGTTTTGTCTGGGATTCTGAAGACATTTTATGATCAGTTACCTTCATGGCGGCGCCACGATGAACTACCTTGATGTGTTGAAACGGTTGCGTAAACACAACAGAAAGCTAAAGACTCCTTAAACTGAAAAACAAAAATATAATTTGATTTGTTAGTTTCACGAAAAACAATTCAAATTCATATGTATAACTTATACTGTTCTGGGATAATTTAAAATAAGATTTTAAGTCAAATGTATTTATTACTAGCACGCATCTAAGTAATGTGTGTCATCACCTAAAATCTTAATGTGTAAATACATCGATGTACGTGTTATGTTTGACGCTCACCGAAGGCATCCAGTAGAGAACCGACTTTATTGTATAGTAAGTGATGTTACCCACATGAACACGTATTTACAAAGGGTACATAAGACTGAAAAATGTCTAATAAAATCTTCACAAGACGAGACCACGGGAGACCTTTCGGTCAATGAATTCCAAACGTCAGAAGTTTAAAAGTTGGCCAAAGATGAGACTGTCGGTCAGAAATATGGTCTACATCTTTAGTGAGAGATATTCTCAGATGCTAATCCGCATGAAAATAAATGACCCGAGTCGTTCTAGTTCATTCAGGGCAATAGATAATAGAAAGGATCGCGCATAAAACACCAATTCTGAAGGATTTCGAACGGAAATGCATTAAAAAGGCATTATCGGAATTGAGGATTACCGGTTATATTTTGTAAGTATGTTGAAAAATACGCGTGAATCTGCTAAATTTAAAAATCCCGACTCGTTATGCAAATAATGCTGGTATCAAGTAGGCTTAACATCTGTAGGTACTTTTTAATCGAGGTATGCCATTATATACTTTAAAGTAATCAATTATCGTCGAAATTAGAATTTTAAGTGAAAATCATCATTTATAAATATAAATCATGAAATAAATGCATTATAATATGTACTTGTAAAAGGCAACTACAAGTCATGACGATACTAATATCTCGTTCTCAACCACAGGTTATATTATGATCATCTTGATATCGCTTTACCAAGTCTACCACTTCCTTCGTAATATAATTAAATAGAATCAAGATATTTTTCAACGAATACTAAATAAAAAAATAAACAAACCAATCAACAAACAAGCAAGCAAACAAAAAACAACAACAAAAAACCCCAACAAAAAAACACCCTCAAACCCCCCCCCCCCCCAAACAAACCTCAACAACATCTGATAAATAAATAAATAAATAAATAAATAAAATAAATAAATGCACACATGAGTGTTGCAATATTCCGAAACATGGAATTTACAAAGTTACGTGTTGTATCTGTAATCAGAATGAACTATTATTACGTATAGTTGCAAAATATCACTTTAAATAAGAATCCAACACGACATAAGTTAAGAATAACATCTACAAAAGGGAATTTCCACAAAGTATATCTTCACCGATGCCATTGGTTCATTTAAAAGCTGACGCTTTATTGCTCGACCCAGATTGAGACACAATACAGGAACACCCATTGGGCGGTTTTCCATCACGAATCATTCAAACGAACAGTGTCGTGTAAAACCTCCAAGTATGCATTCGTCTAAATACTTCATACGTAAAATTGCATCTACAAAATACTGCATTGTACCTTAATCTGGATATCACAAAGTCTATTGATAATCATATAACCGCGATGTAGATATTTTTATTTCTTAATGTTAATGACTCAGAGGAACTATTTGCCTTAAAAGAAGTCAGTCTTGAAGTTAATATCCTATATACCACATGACCAAATTAAGAGTGTGGGGCTCGCGTTGCAAGGGACTGTTTTTCTAGGCTGTAACAATTGCGTACACAATGTGGGTTTTGATGATCAAGAGAGGACAGCCAAACAACCGTGGTATTGAATGTACGAATACCCCACGGAACATACCTGTAACAAAGTACCTGGTCGCCATAACTAACAAGCACTATTCACTTACGTTGGAAACCAGCGGGAATCCTTTCCAACACTGAACTTCAATGCAAAACGAAGACGTGCACACACAACATGGATTTGATAGTTTCATAATTTTTACGATCAGATATTAGATACTTGGATAGAGCGCTTGGAAAACAAGAATTAAAAATGTGATGACTCATTGGTACAGATATGTTGTAGATTACCAATAAAACTACTCTTAAGAAGACAAACTGAATTGCACCTTGACCTTTAAGTCCTATTATCTCAACAGGTGGTCATTTAACCATTGAACTAACGATGCACACCAATTGGTTTTAATAGCAGTTATTTAATTGTTTACAAGGAAGAACTATTTGCTTAACAATACCTCCGCGGTATTTTAAATACATCTGTTTGGGGTCTTTTTATTTTGATATTTCGTTGAAAGAGATGAATCTCGATGCCGCCATATGGAATGCTAATGAAGATCAGAAAGAAAATATGTTTATATGCACTTTCAATGAACATAGCAGTACGTACCATGACCATTGATGTACAAGACAGTAGTTACTGATTAGGACAGAAAAACCTCTGAATCCATGATGACAGTAGATCTAAATACGTACCAGGCGAGTGCTCAACTATTTACAAATGCAGACCTATATACAGAATATTTTTAAACGGTTAATTTTATATTAAAATATTGTTTATGGTTAATTATATTACACAAACAAGGTATTTAAAAACGAGAAATACATTCTTGACATATGAATGTCCCAGATTTTTGTAATGTTATAGTGAAAATGAACAAACAATAACAAATGTAAATAGTCCTCCCCCCCCCCCCCCCAAAAAAAAAAAGAGAAAAAAAAGAAGAGAGAAATAAAAGAAAGAAATCCAGTATAGGTCACACAAAAGACCCATTAAAACAAACACCCCCAAAAAACCAACACACAAAAAACCCATTAAAACAAACACCCCCAAAAAACAAACACACAAAAAACCCATTAAAACAAACACCCCCAAAAAACCAACACACAAAAAACCAACAACCTATCAACTCAAAGCAAAACACCCCAAAACCCCCAAAACCCCCAAACAAATCAAACATGAATTATGAAACTAAGGCCAAAGATCATTCTGTTGAAGACTGGTGTAAATTATACACACAAATAACATCAAGTTCTGGTCATTTGAGAAAGTGTCTTGAGATAATTTGTAAATTGACCGATGCGCCCAAGTGTTCTGTCTTATTATAAAGTATACCGCTATACGTAACCACAAACGTGGTCCAGGAACAGCATCAGTTACGGCCAATTAACGGCATGCGTTATTAATATATTGTCGGAGGTTATGCCCAGGACTGATGTGCTGGAGTTGCAGGTGGATATGGGAAGACACGAACATTCTTCAGCTAACATCGCAAGAACTTATATAGTTTTTGTATAATATTTATTACTTGCGATGTTTTCAACTTTATTTTCAACATAATCTTATTTAAAATCTAACATTTAACATCTAAAATCAAAAACAAATAATAAATAAATAAATAATAAAAATAATACAGATATAGGCCTAGACACACATACACCCCCCCCCCCCCACACACACGTATATATAGATATAGATATATATATATATATATATATATATATATATGTATATATTAGTTATTTTTTGTAGTCAAGTAAACAGCTGTCAGTAGCAAGACAGAAGTCATGACTAAATTATTGGCAATAATACTATAACAACCCACAAATAGAAAATTCTCGGTGTTTCAGTGTAGACAATCTAATCTAGGACTCACTCTACCTGCTAAAACGAAGATAATACTGTATTTTAACAATAAAAAAGTACCCACAATAACCTAATCGCAATTTCCGGTGACGTCAATAATATCACATCGCTATTTAAAAATAAATTTACAAAAGGTATGACAAAATGAAATGAGTGTTATCAGTTGTTTCGCTTTTAATCTCCAGTCACTGTACACCGTGGTCACCCAGATAAAAGTGTCCAATGACGCATGTTTTTGTAACTTATGGAAATCCGCTTTGACGGATAAATACTATCAATAAAATAGATCTCTAGTCACGTGATGGCAACAGTCAGTTAAAATGGTTTATAGTAAAGAAACAAACAGAGCGCCTGTTTACTGTGTGAGATAAAGCGAATGAAGTCAAACACTATAATACCTGTAGTTATTTGTAAACAGGTTTTCATAGAAATAGCGAGATAGAGCTGCTTTAGGTCCTCCGTAGATATTTGATACACATCTTTGCTTTCACCAGTACTCCAAGAAAGACATAATATTGAGAATCTTGTTTATAGGAAAATAAATAGGTAAGACCTAATCATAATGTTTCTAAAGAGACAGAATAGCCTATAATACGGCGGGTGGTTTCTTTTTTTAACCGTTTAGTCCAAATTTCGTTTGATAATTAACATAATAAATGCCAATTAAACACTGTGATGTGTGTTTCTAAGTACAGATTCCTTTCTTTTAAAAAAAGAACAAATCTTTTACGAACCTCTATCAACTATTCTGACAGTGGTTCATGAGTACACACGATTACAACGTTTCTGAAATGCCTGCACAACTCTTTACACTGTGGTTTAATTTAACATTTGAATTTTTATATTGTTGTTGATTATTAATTAATTCATTTATTTTTACAGTTGTTTGACATCAAATATGCCCGTGTATTTTCCGTGCTGGGGTGTCATTAATTATCCATTTATTCATTCTTATCTGTCTATGCTACGACACCCCAGAGAGGACAGACATGAACTTATTAATATTTTACCGTTATGGCTCACGACAGAATTTTGATAACACTACATTTTGTAAGTACCCTTTAAAAATACACCCTACTAAATCACCCGGATGTAGCAATTTAGAACACATCAGCTAATCATGAACAATAGTACTTACTCATTTTCAGATAAAAAAAATTAAATTTTAGATCGGTGAGTGCATAATGAATTTATACATTAAAAAATAAATTTGACATGACTACATGTGAAAAATTACTCCATGTATTTTAAGCAGAAACTACAGTTTTGACGTAAATACTATTCAGTGTTTTAAGAAGACCTGGTACCTTTACTCGACATTTTGTTTTCACAACAAAAGAAGTGAAAAATATGTAGATAATGTTAAAAATTAATGCTGTCCATTTGGTATGTCGTAAGGCAAATAGCTTCGGAGGCTACAAAAGGTTAGTAGTGGACGATATTTATTGGCTAGACGCAAAACCCCCAGGTGCTACTAACTATACGGCTGATGTTTTGTGAACGAGGCGTGCGGCACCTAATTGTGTTATTACCCAGGGCAGTTGTTGGTATCTTGCCGGAAAATCAACAAAACACCTGGACATGATCCACATATAAGTACATACCAGCTAGACCGCGGGCCGAAATGGAAGCTATTTTAACACGCTTCCGAATTCTTCCGCGTCAGATTCCTGGTAAGCACAAGACTGTTATATGAACTCTGCAATTCGGGTTACTAGTTCAAAGAGGAACATATTGAACGAGGAATCTTTTCATTCATACATCTGTCTCTGGCTATTAAAGGGGCGGGACGTAGTCCAGTGGTAGAGTTCTCGCTTGATGCGCGGTCGGTCTAGGATCGATCCTCGTCGGTGGGCCCACTGGGCTATTTCTTGTTCCAGCCAGTGCACCACAACTGGTATATAAATGCCGTGTGGTATGTGCTATCCTGTCTATGAGATGGTGCATATAACAGATCTCTTGCTACTAGTGGAAAAAAATGTAGAGTTTCCTCTTTAAGACTATATGTCGAAATTACCAAATGTTTGGCATCCAATAGCCGATGATTAATAAATCAATGTGCTCTAGTGGTGTCGTTAAACAAAACAAACGCTGACTATTGAAATGGACGCTCAAAGTTATCAGTGTGGAGCTATATACAGACATACAGACAGACATAAATATATACAGACGCATGAAAATTCCAACATACGTAGGTGTATATATATTTACGCATGTACGTAGTACGTATGTACATAGACACATAAACATACACACACACACACACGCACACACACACATGACCAATCGTTCATAATGCATTAAAGCGATGATTGATACTTCGGACTAAATCGTAAGCTCGTCAACACAGTCAAATAATTGTGCTAAAGAGTGGGCGGGACGTAGCCTAGTGGTAAAGCACTCGCTTGATGCGCAGTCAGTCTGGGATCGATCCCCGTCGGTGGGCCCATTGGGCTATTTTTCCTTCTAGCCAGTGCACCACGACTGGTATATCAAAGGCATTGATATGTGTTATTCTGTCTATGGAATGGTGCATATAAAAGATCCCTTGGAAAAATGTAGCGGGTTTCATCTGTAAGACTATATGAGAATTACCAAATGTTTGACGATTATTAATAAATCAATGTGCTTTAGTGGCATAGAACGTGATTTGGTTTTTTTCTTTACAGATTCTGCATTAAGGGAAGGAAGGAAGAAGGAAATGTTTTATTGAACGACGCACTCAACACATTTTATTTATGGTTATATGGCGTCGGACATATGGTTAAGGACCACACAGATATTGAGAGAGGAAACCCGTTGTCACCACTTCATGGGCTACTCTTTTCGATTAGCAGCAAGGGATCTTTTATATGCACCATCCCACATACAGGGTAGTACATACCACAGCCTTTGATAAACCAGTCGTGGTGCACTGGCTGGAGCGAGAAATAGCCCCAATGGGCCCACCGACGGGGATCGAACCCAGGCCGACCGCACATGAAGCGAACGCTTTACCACTGAGCTACGTCCCGCCCCCCCCCCCCCCCTCCCCCACTTCGCATTAAGGATTACGTAAACGCATACGCACACACATATTACGGATAAATGGACTTTGCGCCTTACGGCATATCGCGAACATCGCAAAGAGAACACGAATACCTATGCTGCACATGCTGCAATTTTAATTATATTTTGCACATGGCCGAAGTGTTGATGGCGATGACAGCGGGCGGCGGGCGGCGGACGGCGGGCGGCGAGTGGACTCCATGGACGCCGTCGCCGTGCATGTTGAACGTCTCACAGCTGCGTTATCAGATCGGCGCCTTGACAAGCCGGCGCTCGCTGTGTTTATTTTTACACCCACAGCCCCACAGCGCCGCTTGTAAGTGATAATTTAATCACGCGCGGAAGTTTCGCTGTACACCGGAATAATTTAAGAACCCGTAATATATCTATAGTATATGTGGCACTATTTTCAAACGTATATACCACTAAATTAGCAGTAACTGCGAATAACTAAACAATTTTCTTCAGCTGATATTCTAAATGTTGTCCATATTCATAGTATATTAAAAAGCATCTCACCGGGTGAAAGTTTGAAGTGCACCTAACTTTGAATATTGCATTAAATAAGTCCACGCTTGCCATCGGTGAGATTCATGACAGGACTTGTTATGAAAAAAGTATAACATATCACCGGCCTCCTTGGTGTCGTGGTTAAGCCATCGGACATAAGGCTGGTAGACATAGGGTTCGCAGCCCGGTACCGGCTCCCACACAGAGCGACTTTTAACGACTCAATGAGTAGGTGTAAGACAAGACCACTACATCTTTTTTCACTCACTCACTCACTCACTCACTCACTCAGTCTCTCTCTCTCTCTCTCTCTCTCTCTCTCTCTCTCTCTCTCTCTCTCTCTCTCTCTCTCTCTCTCTCTCTCTCTCTCTCTAACAACTAATCCACTGTACTGGACAGACAGCACAGATAGCTGAGGTGTGTGCCCAGGACAGCATGCTTGAACTTCAATTGGATATTGCATGTTGATTGTTAAGTTTATGGAGAAAACGGCACATAGACGCTAATGATGATAAAATAACAGGTTACTGGATTCAATTCTTGTTTAACTTTAAACATTTACAACTCATCAGTATCTATTGGTAATACAATAAAACACAGTGCTTAGAAACACGTGAAGAAGCAACAGGTCATAAAGCAACAACTTATAGATCGTTTGGACTATTGGGATATATTTGCTATATTGATATATTTTTTATGTGATCTGGAATTTAAAACAACAACAAACAAACAAACACAAGAAAAAAAAAAAAAAAAAAAAAAATACTTTTTTTTTAAAAGATACATCAAAACGATATTTCAGAGTATAAAATTTGCTATATTGATATATTTTATATGTGATCTGGAATTTAAAACAACAACAAACAAACAAACACAAGAAAACACAAGAAAAAAAACAAAAAACTAAACAACCCCCCCCCCCCCCCAAAAAAAAAAAACCCTCCCCCAAAAGATACATCAAAACGATATTTCAGAGTATAAAGTTTGTTGTCTCCTTTTTTTTATTATCCTAGAAACTTAAGTAATGCCAGGAATGGGCCCTGAATCATTACTATACAAATGATAAATGTATGTCAGTATAATGATGCATACTCATTGAAATACAAAACAACTGGTAGCAGAAATTCAGTGTAAAAATTTTATAATTCAGTCTTAATATATGTTTATCGCCTTATTGCGTTTGTTCGACGACAGTAGTTCATTTTTTAAAAACACCGGTGATCCTAAACCAGTATGTCGATATTTTAAAATCTAATTTTGATTTCTATCGTGATAATGCTAAATTGCTTTTTATCTTAATGATAAATATGAGTAGTTCACTTCTTTAAAAACTGGCGAAACTAATTCGTATTTTAAAATTTAGACGTCTTATGATGGGTTCTGATATTATCATGTATAGTTTCATAATACATTTTTTGTGTGCAAAATTCGTTCATTATTTCGAGCGCTATATGGCAAAATAACAGACCTCTCATAGGCATGTGGCCAGTCTTGGAGATATTTATCCACATATCGGTCGTTAATTGGACGTAATTGACCGGCTAGCTGGACCGTGGCGATCGTTACACACAACAGTATACAATATAACCAGATAATCACACATGGCCGCATCGATCATTTCGCAAATTATCCGAAGACACTTCCTCAAATGACCGCTGGTTGCTTTTCATTTGTGTATTTATTCACGGTACATAAATAAAGTGTTCACCGTTAACGTTGCGCCGGTGAGTGCCGTGTCAATGCCCCGGGTAAGAAAAGTGATGCGAGGAATGCGCGGCTGTGGCTGTGCACTTTGGCTGGAGTCTCTCCGAATTAGCGGAAATCTTCACAGAGTTGGCCTTGTGTACGGCCAATGCCGACCACTAATCGAATTAACAGGTAGTTTCTATGTCATGGCCACCTTTATGTGTGTCTGGTAAATGATAGTGAGGCAGGGTTTTGTGTTGTTTTTTCATCTTCATATTATATCCCTAAAGAAATCACCACCGGCTGTCCGTGGCAGGACTTTTGGTATTGTAGGGGTAGGACGTTCTGGATCGATCCCCGTCGGTGGGCCAATTGGGCTATTTTTCGTTTAAGCCACGTGCACCACGACTGGTATATCAAAGGTCGTGGTATGTGCTATCCTGCATGTGGGAGGATGCATATAAAAGATCCCTTGCTACTAATAGAAAAATATAGCGGCTTTCCGCTCTAAGACTATACGTCAAAATGTATCAAATGTTGGACTGTTTGTATCCAATAACCAGTGATTAATAAATCAATCTGCTCAAGTGGTGTCGTTAAATAAAAACAAATTTTAACTTTGATAATATATGTAAATCTATACAGAAATAAATAATAAATAAGCCTAACTAACGTTTCAGGACAATTAGACATTGCTTTATCAAATATATAAGATATATTATGATAATAAACCATACCATCTTCTTTACTTTAAAAAAAACATATTCTGATTTTTGAATAACCATATTTATATAATTTTGACCTGTCTCAAAATCTGGATGGAAATGCCCAAACATTCAGACTGTTTTCCTCTTATTAATAAGCAAAGGAACCAAAACATTATATAATTAGTGAACATTATAAGGGGAGTTTTGAATGGGAGGGGTTCTGACTAAGAGGGATTCTGACCTGGAGGGGTTTTGACAAAAGGGTTTTTGACCGTGAGAGATTTTGACTGGTTATTGTACTTCACCGGGTTATATATATTCAACAACAAGATGTTTAAAACAACATAAAGAAATAGCTGTATATATACACGCGTCAGATGTGATGTATTGCCTGAAACAATATACCCGGTATCGCGTAACGGAAAACAGGTTAAATTTCCAGTTTAAGGCATTGTTGTGTAGGTTTATTTTATTTTATCGGTTGTTTCGTGTACGAGGATTGGGAAACAGAGCCTGTACATGATCCACGTAAACAGACAAAACTACCATGTGATATAGCACCAAGGAATCCAGTTGCCACAACACGCAGTGGTCACCATTGCTCTTAATGAAGCTGTACAATACAGATAGGGGGCGGGGCGTAGCTCAGAGGTACAGCGCTCGCCCGGTACGTAGCTCACTGGTACAGCGCTCGCCCGGTACGTAACTCAGTGGTACAGCACTCGACCGGGACGTAGCTCAGTGGTACAGCGCTCGCCCGGTACGTAGCTCAGTGGTACAGCACTCGCCCGGTACATAACTCAGTGGTACAGCGCTCGACCGGTACGTAGCTCAGTGGTACAGCGCTCGCCCGGTACGTAACTCAGTGGTACAGCGCTCGACCGTTACGTAGCTCAGTGGTACAGCGCTCGCCCGGTACGTAACTCAGTGGTACAGCGCTCGACCGGTACGTAGCTCAGTTGTACAGCGCTCGCCCGGTACGTAACTCAGTGGTACAGCGCTCGACCGGTACGTAGCTCAGTGGTACAGCGCTCGCCCGGTACGTAGCTCAGTGGTACAGCGCTCGACCGGTACGTAGCTCAGTGGTACAGCGCTCGACCGGTACGTGGCTCAGTGGTACAGCGCTCGCCCGGTACGTAACTCAGTGGTACAGCGCTCGCCCGGTACGTGACTCAGTGGTACAGCGCTCGACCGTTACGTAGCTCAGTGGTACAGCGCTCGCCCGGTACGTGACTCAGTGGTACAGCGCTCGACCGGTACGTAGCTCAGTGGTACAGCGCTCGCCCGGTACGTGACTCAGTGGTACAGCGCTCGACCGGTACGTAGCTCAGTGGTACAGCGCTCGCCCGGTACGTAGCTCAGTGGTACAGCGCTCGCCCGGTACGTAACTCATTGGTACAGCGCTCGCCCGGTACGTAGCTCAGTGGTACAGCGCTCGCCCGGTACGTAACTCAGTGGTACAGCGCTCGCCCGGTACGTAGCTCAGTGGTACAGCGCTCGCCCGGTACGTAACTCAGTGGTACAGCGCTCGACCGGTACGTAACTCAGTGGTACAGCGCTCGCCCGGTACGTAACTCAGTGGTACAGCGCTCGCCCGGTACGTAACTCAGTGGTACAGCGCTCGCCCGGTACGTAACTCAGTGGTACAGCGCTCGACCGGTACGTAACTCAGTGGTACAGCGCTCGCCCGGTACGTAACTCAGTGGTACAGCGCTCGCCCGGTACATATAACAGAACCCTTGCTACTAATCGAAAAGAGTAGCCCATGAAGTGGCTATAGCGGGTTTCTTTTCTCAATATATGTGTGGTCCTTATCCATATGTCCGACGCCATATAACCGTAAATAAAATGTGTTGAGTGCGTCATTAAATCAAACATTTCATATACAGATACGTTACTCGTATTGTTACCGCGAAACAGTGACGGCGTATAGCTTGCTGATGTACGATGGGCCTTAGGATCGAGTCCATCTAATGGATTAATGGAGATATTCCCTTCTTCAACCGGAGATCCACAAATAGTATATTATATAGGCTGTAATTAGTTGCTGTTGTGTTGTTGTTGCTGTTGTAGTTTGTGTGTGTACGTGTGTGTGTGTGGGGTGGGGTGGGGATGTGTGGACAAACATATATTAACATTGCTGTTAATAAAAATTAGTAACTTTTATGTGTAAAATCTTCAAGTACAGTCCATGAATATTAATTGTAACTAGGCGGGAAGTAGATGGGTGGTAGGGTGCTTTCTTAAGGTGTGTTGGGTTCCAGAAACGATTCCCTTCCCTTCGATGGACTCGCCGGACCCAGAGTCTCACAACAGGTACACCAAAGGCCGTAGTGTATAGAATTTGTGAGAAAGTACATATACAATAGTTCTCGCTGCTTTTATAGTCATTATGGCGGTAACTGGTTTTCATTCTTTTTCTGTATCTGAAAAATATGTCATAATAACCATATATGTTTGACACCAAAACTCGTAGTTGATGTGTGTGTATATATGTGTGTGTGTGTGTGTATGTGTGTGTGTGAGAGAGAGAGAGAGAGAGAGAGAGAGAGAGAGAGAGAGAGAGAGAGAGAGAGAGAGAGAGAGAGAGAGAGAGAGAGAGAGAGAGAGAGAGAGAGAGAGACAGACAGACAGGCAGACAGACAGACAGACAGACAGACAGAGACAGAGACAGTATGTCTTGGGGGAAGGGGGTGGGTGGGTGGGGTAATTTTTGTTGCATTTTTTGTTATTTAATTTTTTTTATAATTTTCTTTCCTTTCACGTTTAAAAGTGTGTTTTCGCCATTGTTTGAGAGTGCAAACCCCACATAACGTCTTGACGATCCCGGACTTTGTGTAATGAAAGACACTGGCCTCGGGGGGCGGTGTTCATTTCAGAAAAAGGGGTAGTATTATGGCGTCTCACCATTGACTAATGGACAAAAACAAAATTAATGCCTAACGCGCTGAGGTTTTTTTTCGGACGAAATCTTGCAGGCCGCTGAGTAATTAGGCCACGGAATCCCCTAATAACATTTAGACCATATATTCCCACAGGGTGTACGCTGTAGCTTTTATCTTAACCCGAAAATGATACACCTATGTTGATCAAGTGTCTCGTTTCTACGCCATCATGGAAGCTCGACACAGTATCTGTGATAAATCACCGAGAACGACCACAAAATACAGGGTTACGTTTCACACAGCCGACAGTATACAAACACTGAACGCAGTCGCGTTTCGCAGACACAACAGTATATATAAACATAAAATACCATCATATTTCAGACACGGTTTAATTTAGTATGCACGGTATATTATTATTAGTGTGGTAGAGACAAAGGGGACCTAATATCTCCCATCATTGTTCACAGTGGTGGTTCCATAAAATCCTTTTTTTTTCCTTCTTCTTCTTCTTTTTTTTTTGGGGGGGGGGGGGGTGCATTGACATGAGGCGGAATGCCAAGGGAATTTTAGGGGAGGTTTAGAGGGGATCGTAGAAAAATGAAAATTAATATATAATAAAATGATAACTGTCGCAAAATTTAGGGGGGGGGCGGACCCATGGGGTTCCCCTAGATCCGCCTCTGGTTCAGCGCTTGCTGCTAAAGGGTTCCAAAGTACCCAGTCAAATTCTATTGCCGGTAATGTTAATGTTTACTAATAAACATAAGACATAAGCATCGTATCAACTCACCCAGGCAGTACACCAATTTAATCTACTTGTAAGAAAAAGGGGAGTTACATACCATTTAAGAGATTCAATTGATGTTTTTATTAGCAACCCTCATCTTTGCTGAAAATCGTAGTTCCATATTTAGGGGTACTCTACACTAGTTTGAACAGCTTGCGTATACCGCACAACGACTGTATAACAAATAAAAATGTATTTATTTATTGGCAATGGATAATAATAGTATTTGCACAGATAACTAATGCCACATATTACTTCCAATCAGAAGGGCGGCTGCTTTTACTCCGTAAATATTTTACGGTGCACCTCGAACTTTGACACAGACGTTTCATCTTTGGTACAATGCAACCTATACTAAAAGTAAATATTTTTTCAAAACGTTTCCAGTTGGGTGTTGTTATGACTGTCAGGATCTTCTGTGTTCTGATATAATATAACAACTTCATTGAAAGTGTTGTTTCTACAGTACAGCCTGATATACCGTATACACCTCACGAAGCATCTGTGTTATTTAAAGTTGTGTACAACGTTTTGTTTGTTTTGTTTAACGACACCACTAGAGAACACTGATTTGTTAATCATCGACTATTGGATGTCAAGCATATGGTCATTTTAACAGTCACAAAGAGGATAACCCGCTACATTTTTCCATTAGTAATAAGGAATATTTTATAAGCACCATCCCATAGACAGGATAGCACATACCACGTCCTTTGATATACCAGTCGTGGTGCACTGGTTGTAACGAGAAATAGCCCAATGGGTCCAACGACGAGGATCGATCCCAAACCGACCGAGCATCAGGCGAGCGCTTTACCAGTGGGCTACTTCTCGCCTCTAGTTGTGTACTTAAAGAGACGTTCCCGAGTTTGCTGCATTGTAAAATATTTCCGATCAATAAAATATTTCTACGATTAAACTTACATATTAAATATATTTTCTTGTTTAGAATATCAGTGTCTGTATATTCAATGTGTTTCTGGTTGTCTTAATATTTATAAGAAGCACAAACTGGATTTTGTCTTCAAATAATTTCGTAAAAACATTTTAGGAAATAAAATGAAATTTACGCTGGTGCAAATATTAGAACGATCAGAAACAGGTTTAATATACAGCCACTAATATGTTATGCAGGAAAATATATTTGATATGTAATTACAATCGTCATAAAGTCTATGTTAGTTGATAACAAACTGCAGCAAACTCAGGAATGTCCCTTTAATAACAATTCTATTCTTGAAGATACATACCATGGGCTGATTGTGTATGTTGAGTTATATATGAAGGGTGTGCATGCATAGTCAGAGTCTCTAATTTCCAATATATCATTCCCACTATTCATTACAGCAGTGACCTTGTGTTTTAAAATACTGTATTGGGCATATGATAGGAACTTCACGAGAAAAAACCCGCATAGTATATGTGGCATGTGAAATGAACACCATTGCACCCACAAAGAGTAGTGAATTCATGTTATACACATTACAGTGGGGAAGGGGGGCATCTAGGATGTTGAATATGCTTAGATGTCAAGTCACTGAATACAATATTTTAAAACCCATCAGTCAAGTTGGTTTTCAAATTTGTGTTATTAAAACCACTGACAGCTACATACATTGCTGTTGATATTTTATTAATAATCACCAGAAATTGGGTTTTTGTTTTAGACATGCATCATATCTAGAGTTATTATTCTGCTTTTACATATATATTTTTTATTTGTCATAAGAAAAACACATTTAAAGCAACAAAAGTGTCCGAAAATCTATTATCTTTAATTATTTTCGGTTTTGAGTGAATATAATATTTACATTAGATCTAACAAATCATTGACATAGTAATACTGGAAAATATAGCTTTAACAAGTGTGGTAATAATGGAAGAAATGACCATCACAATCTGCCAAAATTGCTCGTGTACTTGGTGTATACTTTAAATACCCGTTACACTAGAGATCTCATTGGACGCGTATTTAAAATGTGATGAATAGACCTAGAATCTAGAAATTTATATTTGTGTACAAAACAAAAAAAGCAGGCAAAATGGCTACCCAGAACACAGTTCTGTCTTTTTAAATGATTTTCGCAAACACACAAAAACAATTGTATAAAATTCCATATTTGCCTAAAACATAATTCAATGCCCATAAAGTATATTCGTTTATTGGCAATGGATAATAGTATTTGCCCAAATAATCAACGACACATTTTACTACCAATCAGAGCCGGAGCTGGTTTAACTCCGAAAATAGTTCACGGTGCATCACGAACTTTGTCACGGGACTTTCTTCTTTTGTACAATGCAACCTAAACGTGCAGCTTTGTTTTTCACATTATTTAATTGCACATATCTACAGTTTGCAGATGTTTTATCGTTATTGTGCTGTAGTTCATACAATCTCTCAAGTTACTTGTTCATTGTTCAATTTATAGTATTTTATTTCTTAGGCGATCGACTCGAACGTATTATAGCCTTGTGTTATTTAACCGCATGTTCTATAGTTAGAAGTGAAAGAAAGAAAGAAAGAAAGAAATGTTTTATTTAACGACACACTCAACACAATTTATTTACGGTTATATAGCGTCAGACATATGGTTAAGGACCACACATATTTTGAGAGGAAACCCGCTGTCGCCACTTCATAGGCTACTCTTTCCGATTAGCAGCAAGGGATCTTTTATTTGCGCTTCCCACAGGCAGGATAGCGCAAACCATGGCCTTTGTTGAACCAGTTATGGATCACTGGTCGGTGCAAGTGGTTTACACCTACCCATTGAGCCTTGCGGAGCACTCACTTCGGGTTTGGAGTCGGTATCTGGGTTAAAAATCCCATGCCTCGACTGGGATCCGAACCCAGTACCTACCAGCCTGTTGACCGATGGCCTAACCACGACGCCACCGAGGCCGGTAGTTAGAAGTGAGAATCTGCTCGGAGCGAGATGTAGCTCAATCAAATATATGTGGTGTTATAGGTCATCATATTGATGCTATTCAGTGAACCGTTCTGGTCTTCTTCTTTTTTTATCCGATCCCCACCCCCACCCCCACCCACCCCCCAAAGAGACAAAAACAAAAACATAAAAACAAAAAAACAAAAACAATAACCCACCAACCCCCACACAAAACAGCAAACAACAACAAAAACGAAATAAACCCTGCAATAAAAACAGTACCTCGATAATTCCTGACGCAGTCCATAGCAATCAACAGAAATAAAATGATATCGTATCTTCTTGTATTAAACTATTGTATTAACAGCTTTAGATAAATGCATGTAAGAATAATTTAAAGCTTTCGGATATCGTGTTATATGGCGTTTAGGTGATCCTAGCACACCATGTCAGTTATGCATGCCTTTGCATAAAAAAAAAAACACCTATTAAGAGTCATTTATTTGATGTCATCACATTTGACTTTGAACTATTTTAACATGCCCCTATACCACTAAGGTTTCAGGAATGTCCATTAACGGGTCCCGTCTCTGGATAGCCAGGAACTTGACCTGGGGACAGAGTTTCATCACAAACGCACCATGAATGGTTGCTGTCCACATCCAACGCTGGTATAAAATAAAATACATTGTGTAATTTAATAAGAATATATTACAACGTTATAATCTATTAATAGAAACTGAGTATAGTTGAAACATGGTTGAACATCACAAGAAGTTAAAAATGACAAAAATGAAATAATCGCCGACATTTTAGTAAAGATGGACAAAAAATAACCGAACATCCAACAAATGGCAACAGAAGGTTTCTTTATTTTATGTCCTTTAGGATAAGAACGGATTAACGAAAAACAACTAATCAGCATAATTATGTTGATATGGCGGCCATATTTTGGCACTACCACTTTTGTCTCCCCCTAAAAGTTCAATTTAAACCTCAAACAATTCGCACTCAATTAAACAGAGAAAACAAATTACATGTAGAGGAAAAACGGAGAATTAATATTTTTGTTTATTAATTCTTTAGATTCTATTGATAGAGTGAAGCAACATTGAGATAACTAAAATAATTAAACAGTTCATAATCAGTAGTGTTATTACATTTAGTGTACAGGAGCCAATTTCACAAAACATATAATTAACAGTTACACGTTTACATGTGTTTGGCATCTATTTTACACAAAAACTGCATCATTACGAAAGATGGAGCATTTTAAGGAAAAACAGAAAATTAACTGTGTGGACTTCAAACTATATTTGCTGTATTATAATAGTAACAAGAATTATGGTTTAATCGTTGATTTATGTTTACGTGCAAAACTAGGCATACGATGTTTTGAGAAATAATTGGGCTATGGAAGCTATTTAATATAGACACGTATATGCTGTTATCATGCGTGACAATATGCCATTATTATTATACTAATAAATCACTGCCTTTTAATATCGTGCTTGTTTTGACTTGACTGAAAGTGCATTGTTCTCTTGTTCGTAGCACACGTTGGTCGGTTCATGTGTCATTAGCTGAGTTTCTCTTTATTGTAGGCACGTCCATAACAAACTCTAACGTACCGCTGATGACATTATTAAACATGTACACAAAAAAAAGGTAGGCTAATCATCTTTAAAGAATAAAAAAATTCAATTTCGATTATGCACTCGTTGGCATAACTGTCATCTTTCCGCTGTAAAAGGTTGAATTTGACTCGACGATTAAACGTTACGAATATATTATTGTAACTGTAACGATATTCGTCGGGTTGGGAATTTTCTCTAATAATAATTATGCTGAAAAACGTTATATTATTATTGTAACTAACAATGTTGGTGATACGATCATGCATTAAAGGGACATATTCTAGTTTCAACCCGTGAACATTAACACAAGTTTAGTTAATCTACAAACCTGTAACACATTTGGATAAAGTTATAATTGAGTGAAACATAAGTCTATGTCTTTATTTTGGTGAAATACCCTCTAAAATAGACTAAAACTCGACTCCATAACTGTTACTTCTCAGACGCACGTGCGTTTTTAAAAATATGAGAAATGCATTTTGTTATATTAAAAACACAAGGATGATCAAAGACACTTCTAATGTACGGAAATTGATAATCTAAACCATAAAATGTAAGTAAAGTATGATTTCAGTTATCAAAAACGGCTATAATAGTCAAAAATATGCCTTAGTGTTTAAAAACTAGGGTATGTTCCTTTAAAGATTAAAGACATAGATGTTAAGTGACTGCATTTTCTAGAAAATTGCTGCGATGTACTACAGACAAAAGGCAGGATCTAGCTCAGTCGGTAAAGTGCTCGCCCAAGGTGCATGGGTCGAAGGATCGAATCTTCTCAGTGGACGTTTTCTCAAATTGGTTTTATCCCTGTCCTTACAAGAAAAAAAGAAAGAAATTTTGTTTTGTTTAACGACACCACTAGAGCACATTGATTTATTAATCATCGACTTTTGGATGTCAAACATATGGTCATTTTGACACAGTAATAGAGATGAAACCCGCTACATTTTTTCATCAGTAGCAAGGGATCTTTTATATGCACCATCCCACAGACAGGATAGCACATACCACGGCCTTTGATATACCAGTCGTGATGCACTGGTTAGAGCGAGAAATCTGTCCTTACAAGTGTCCCACAACTGGTATATAATGGTATACGCGGTCCCGTCTGTTGAAAGGTGCATATAAAAGATTGCTTACTGCTTATGTGAAATATAACAGGTTTTCCTTTAAGACTATGTATCAGAATGATAAAAGTTTTGACATCCAATAGTCAATGGTTATTAAATGGTGTCATTTAAAAACAAAACAGATTTTAACTTTTATTGTTACAAACAATATTAAGATGCATCGTCCTTCTGTACATAAATCACTGACTGATTCATGGGAGCAATTGAGACAGAGTCAAAACTTTCCCGTGACTCTGACTTGTGCAGAGATACTCAAAACTTCCCCTTGACTCTGTAGAGATACTCAAAACTGTCCATTGACTCTGACTTGTGCAGCGATACTCAAAACTTTCCCGTGACTCTGTAGCGATACTCAAACCTTTCCCTTGACTCTGCAGAGATACTCAAAACTGTCCATTGACTCTGACTTGTGCAGAGATACTCAAAACTTTCCCGTGACTCTGTAGAGATACTCAAACCTTTCCCTTGACTCTGCAGAGATACTCAAAACTGTCCATTGACTCTGACTTGTGCAGAGATACTCAAAACTTTCCCATGACTCTGTAGAGATACTCAAACCTTTCCCTTGACTCTGCAGAGATACTCAAAACTGTCCATTGACTCTGACTTGTGCAGAGATACTCAAAACTTTCCCGTGACTCTGTAGAGATACTCAAACCTTTCGCTTGACTCTGCAGATATACTCAAAACTATCCATTGACTCTGACTTGTGCAGCGATACTCAAAACTTTCCCTTGACTCTGTAGAAATACTCAAAACTTTCCCTTGACTCTGTAGAGATACTCAAAACTTTCCCTTGACTCTGTAGAGATACTCAAAACTTTCCCTTGACTCTGCAGAGATACTCAAAACTTCCCCGTGACTCTGCAGAGATACTCAAAACTTTCCCTTGACTCTACAGAGATACTCGAAACTTTCCCGTGACTCTGCCTTGTGCAGATATACGATGTGGAAAGCGATAACTATTTCGTTGTTCAGATTGTGACTGTGAATAAAGATATTTATGTGGAGGGAATTCGAATTCTAATTAATAGTGTAAAATGCCAGTGTCAGTGACTACAACCAACCAACACCACAATCTATACCAGATCATACTCTGCACTCAAGTGTCCGAATCTGGCAGCTCATCTACCGTTGTAACACAGACTCTCTCTCTGTCTCTGCCTGTCGGTCTGTATGTCTCTCTCTGTCTCTCTGTCTCTCTCTGTCTCTGTCTCTGTCTCTCTCTCTCTCTATCTCTCTCTCTGTCTCTCTCTCTCTCTCTCTCTCTCTCTCTCTCTCTCTCTCTCTCTCTCTCTCTCTCTCTCTCTCTCTCTCTCTCTCTCTCTCTCTCTCTCTCTCTCTCTCTCTCTCTCTCTCTCTCATGTCCAGGTGACATTTCATCTATAAATAACAATTTAAATATTGACCAATTACACTTCGCCTTTTATAGCGTTATTCGGGAGCATACAAATTCAAAAAATATCGGGCGAGGCTATTTATGCAATGGGCGAACTTGTTGGTCTATTTCAACATTAAAAAAACAGTGGGAAAAGTGCAGTAATAAACTCTGGATTGTAAACTAGTATAAACAGTTTTTATGGCTAAACCATCACGGGTTTTTGTTTTCGTCTTGAAACTAGTTTCCTGCATACTTCGTAATTCACCCGAATCATTTCGTATACCCTCGGCATAATCCCGAATGTTTTCAAATTCTTTTCAAATCACTGGCATGATTTTGCAAGTAAGGTTTTGATTGGTCGAATGAAAGGTCAACTGGACATGAGCTCCAACGGGGTGCTGTTAGATCCATAGATAATAGTAATTAACCAGTGGAGCTAATTTTAATTAGATTGTTTGACATCCAATAGCTGATGAACAAAACAAACTTAACTCTGCACTCAATGTCCGAATCTGACAGTTCATCTACCGTTGTAACCCAGACTCTCTCACTCGCTGCACACAATGCCCGCATTGGACACGCACAGCCAAGAGATCGCAGTCCCTGGCCAATAAAACGACATTTAATTACATCAATGTGGATCTCAGTGATCAACTTGTTCGGCCAGTGTGTGCTCTTCGCGTGAGGGTCTGGCGGGCTCAGCAGGGCTCTAGACCTGTTGACGATGACAATTTGTTGTGTTATTATGACAAAGTCAGCTTTAGAAACGAGCATTTCTCCAGCAACATTCTAATTGGTGTGGTGTCGTGCTTTGACAGTTAGAGATAGGGTCTCAGATATGTAAGAGTCTCGGGTCACAGATTCAAAGGCGATCTCCTCAAACACAGAGGGTGGCAGCTGTACATTGATGTCGGCTAGATAATAAGGAAGAACGTCTTTAGGCTGGTTGACAGTCATCAACAGACAGGTCGGTCCCGGGCAAAATTATGGAGGGGAGGGGGGGTTGGAGGTTGTTTTTTGTGTGGTGACGAGAACAACACTGCAGTGGATAGTCAAACCTGTCTTCCAAGGCCGTCTGACTGACCTTGAAAATGTACGCAGGGAACCTTTTTTTTTGTAGAAGTAAAACATCCATTCGTGTTTTGAAGGAAACAACGTTTAATTTGTTTTTACAGACAGGTGGTCCTTATTCATGATGCCTTTTATAGCATCATTCAGTAGAGAACATTAAAAATAGCTTTGTTGTTGTTCCACCACAATTATTGACATATTCATTATGTGATGGTAATAAGATGTCATAATCGCATAGATTTTTATGACACGTCCAATAATGTTAACGCATATTTATATCAGAAAACTGAACCTCAAATGTTTTCCTGAAGCCGTATTAAATCACTTTCATGCTACACACATAAACTAATTAAAAGACACCGAACTTAACAAAGAACGAGCGCGTTACAATAATCTTAACAGGCGAAACTATTTGCTTCGACATCGTTTTGAAGGTCTTCATGAGTATTTCCAATTCGTATATCTGTGATGAGAAACAATCTTAACTTTGTTTGTTAAAATGTCTGTTTTGATATTCATGCTGTGTATGTTTTATATGTAACTGTAAATAGCAACGTATACATATTAACACAGAAGATCAATTACTCAAGAAACCATTACTTTCTAGACAGAATGTACCGTTATTAATTTGCTATGTTTAAGAGATTTTTAACACTGCAAAAAGCTGTACTAAATTACTCGTTTATTCTGTGGGTAATAAACACTGAAGAACCTTCAACATGACACTCTACTTGTGATACTTTCTGTAACCTTCCTGGTTATTCAGATAACATGCAGGGGCGTAGGCTAGCGGGTTCGGGAGGTCCTAATATAACGAAGCACGACCCACGACCCACGCTGAAGCTATAACAATGTTACAGTGCAATATTAAGCTATTCCTATAGGCATCCATGCAAAATATACACACAATTGCCCACTAGGTTAACATTCACGCCTAGACTTTGCTATGCCCTTAAAAAGTATAATAAAAAACAACACTTTGCGAATTAAACTTCGACATGAAAACAAAAATATAGCGGGTTTCCTCTGATGACTACGAGTCAGAATTACCAAATGTTTGACATCCAGTAACCGATGATTAGTTAATCAATGTACTATAGAGGTGTCGTTAAACAAAACAAACGTTTAACTTTTTTCTCGACATGATTAACCTAATTGATCTAACTTCACACAAAAAATACGACGATGAGAAGTATTAAATGCAAACAGCTACAAAACGCACTATCACCCCAGCCCACCCCTGTGGAAGACTTGTGTAGTGTTTGTGTTCGGATGGACGGCCCTCGAGTTACAGGGTTTGTTGCGATTACTAAGCAAAGTAACAAAAACAGTGTGAGTCACCAGTGATAAGAGCTCGCCACCCGTGTCTGACATAAATACACTGGTCGAGGTACACGCATCTCAAGTATCTACACCTGGGAATACAGCAGAGAGAGAGAGAGAGAGAGAGAGAGAGAGAGAGAGAGAGAGAGAGAGAGAGAGAGAGAGAGAGAGAGAGAGAGAGAGAGAGAGAGAGAGAGAGAGAGAGAAACACAGAGAGAGACACAGAGAGAGACAGAGAGAAACAGAGAGAGAGAGAGAAACACAGAGAGAGACACAGAGAGAGACAGAGAGAAACAGAGAGACAGGGAGAGAGAGACAGAGAGAGACAAAGAGAGGAGAGACAGAGAGAGACAGATAGAGAGATAGACAAAGAGAGACAGAGAGAGATAGAGAGAGAGAGAGAGAGAGAGAGAGAGACAGAGAGAGAGACACACACACACAGAGACACACACAGAGAGAGACAGAGAGAAACAGAGAGACAGGGAGAGATAGAGAGATCGACAGAGAGAGACAGAGAGACAGAGAGAGAGACAGAGAGAGATAGACAGAGAGAGAGAGAGAGAGAGAGAGAGAGAGAGAGAGAGAGAGAGAGAGAGAGAGAGAGAGAGAGAGAGAGAGAGAGAGAGAGAGATTATATATCATTGCGTGAGAGCTAAAAGGTCGTAAGTGGCAAATACGACCTAAAACGTCTTTTTTGCATATCAGTAATCGCCATCCCCGATTACATATTGTCACAAAAAATCATAACTGTGTCCCTAATTGCATCGCTTATACAGAAGGATTTAAATGGTCGTAAGTGAATCATAGATACCAAAATGCACAAAAATAGACGTAACTGACACATACGACTTTCCTCCGATTTGCTTGATATCCATTATGTGAACACGACTGATCGTGTGTGGAAGATACACCCTTTTTAAATACAATTCATTATATGATTATGTCTGACATAGGTCGTATGTTACGTGTCGTTTTGTAATAAAGTGTCGAATTGTAATAACAATAAAAAAATGTTTTAATTTAATTCTAATCTACAGTCGTATGTGCCAAATAAGACACATATGTATTCTTTGTTATCGGTCTGTGATAGAAATTACAAATGCGAAGTACAATAGAGCATACATTATGCTAATATTTGTATGTGCTTGAATCCTAAGAATAATATGACTTTTGTCGCTGTGAGAGCTCGGTCTATTTAAGAAAAACATTTGGTACTGCATGCAACGAACCATTTGGCAACAGACACGAATGGTATCTGTATATATAAATAGGAATTGCAGTAACATTAATGTTTGTATGGGTTGCTATTTTATGTGCACCATAATTATAATAATAAACATGTTTTGGTAAATCTTCTTGAAAAACAAATATCTATTTTGAAATGTTTTTAATTGAAGCAAAGTTTCCAACATGTAATTTGTATCTGTAGATACAATTTTAATTCATAATAATGTTGTATGTGGCATAATCACATTGATTTTGGTGTACATGTATTTAATTATATGTTACAGTGATCAAGTTCCGCCTTTCAGCTGCCTTTGAAGATCTACAGGATTGCCCTAATGTAGGCATTATGGATTAACAATATTGCACATACAAACGTCATTGTAAGTTATTCAGGACAAAGTCCAGTAATAAAAAACAGTGTAATCAGATATACGGTTAAAAGGCGAATGAAGTGGCCTCAATATAAACGATAGCAAGATCTATGAACTTTGATTAACTTTACAGTTAACAAATATTTGCAACAGAATATCCCTAGTGGTATATGGACTATGGACACGTTAAACCAGTTACTAAGCTAAGCTAAGCAACAGAGTGTTGAACGTGAACATGACACAATACACACACACACCAAAAAATTAGCACAAGATAGCACGCACGACAGAAGCTGAACATGACAAAGAACACACAACAGGACATGAACATAACATAGCTCACACAACAGGACATGAACATGATATATAGCATACACAACAGAACTTGGCACATCAATGACAACAAGACCTGAACATAACATAACAAAAAGCTGAACATGAGAAAATAATCACCATAGAAAATGAACGTGACATAGCACTTGCGACAGTTCATTTGTTTGATTTGTTTAACAACACCACTAGAGCACATTGATTAATTAATCATCGGCTATTGGATGTCAAACATTTGGTAATTATGACTTATAGTCATCAGAGGAAACCTGCTACATTTTTTCTAATGCAGCAAGGTATCTTTTATATACACTTCCCCACAGACAGGACAACACATACCACGGTCTTTATCCAGTCACTTGCGACAGTACCTGAACATGACATAACACTCACAACAGAACCTGAAGAAGAACATGACAGAACACACATACAATATATCATGATCATGACATAAGCACACACAAGAGAGCTTGAACATGACATATCACTCACAACAGATGCAGAAAATAATTTAGCACACACAACAGAAACCGGAGAATTGATCACTGAAAACTTGTATACTGGAGAGAACACTGCACATAACATAGTCTGGAGATATTACTGAACACACATCATAAATAACCTGGAGAGATCTCTGAACACAGTAGAACCTGAAGAGATCACTGAACACAATAGAACCTGGAGATATCACTGAATACACAACAGAACCTGGACAGATCACTGACTCACAATAGAACCTGGAGAACTCACTGAACACACATCATAACCTGGAGAGATCACTGAACACACAACAGAACCTAGAGAGATCACTGGACACACAACAGAACCCGGAGAGATCACCAAATACACAATAAAACCAGGAGTGTGCACTGAACACACAACAGAACCCGGAGAGTACACCCAACACACAACAGAACCTGAAAAGATAACTGGACACACAACAGAACCTGGAGAGATCACTGAACACACAATAGAACCTGGAGAGATCACTGGACACACATTATAACCTGGAGAGATCACTGAACACACATTATAACCTGGAGAGATCACTGGACACACAACAGAACCCGGAGAGATCACCAAATACACAACAAAACCAGTAGTGTGCACTGAACACACAACAGAACCCGGAGAGTACACCCAATGCACAGCAGAAGCTGTAGGGGTTACTGTTCACTCAATATAACCTGGGGAGAATCCTGCATACTCAACAGGTGGACATGGTATAGTGTTCACTACTTCTGGATTTGATATTCAGTACACACCCTCATTGAAAATGTAAACCCTATATCCTTTGAATGAGCTTCACTTGAACCCGGTGTATTCCAAACCAATAAGTTGCTAAACATAGTTTCTTCATTAAAGGATACCAGTTTCAGTTTGCTTAACTATTCTGGTTTGTCTGTTGCAATAGCTGATAAACCAGGTATTCTTAAAACTAGTGAAGTACACCCTGAGGCAGCAGAACCAGGAACTATCTGCAAAAGGACTCCCATGGCGCAAAGAACGCGGAAAGAACACTGCACACAACATGACATCAGCTTTTTTGATGACTCACCAGGAACGAATACTTACCTAGAAAAACAAAAGAGGTTTTGTATGGACAAGTCGTCTGATTCTGATGCACCATCATCAAACAACGAACATGGAGCACTACCACCACAGTGTTTCTGCCAGATAGATTTTTTTTGGTATGGCTCTATGGAATTGAATGCAACCACAGTCAACAGAGATATGGGGGGGGGGGGGGGGGGGGGGGGGGGGGGGGGGGGGGGGGGGGGGGGGGTGGGGGGGGGGGGGGGGGGGGGGGGGGGGGGGGGGGGGGGGGGGGTCCTCCCTCAGAAAGAAAATGGTTTACGTTTAGGGTTAGGATTAAGAAAATCATACAGTAATGACAAGAGTAATTAATTTTTCAAAAAGTTAAAAAACATTCTGCAAACATATTTGGGTATGGTACCATACCCATTTTACCCTCTGGCAGAAACCATGCACCAGATAAGGTCATACAAATTCAGGGGTAGGTAAAAGAAAACAAGGATTTCACGAGTCAGAGTAGTTTTTTTGTACATTATTATTTTGTTCAATTGGTGATTTTATTTATTTATGAACAAAAGTAAAATAACTTTTTTCCCACGTAATATTTTGTTTAAGCGGTGATTTTATTAATACGTACTTCTACTTGTATTCCTTTTTGAATGTTTGCTTCTAAATATTTTCTATTTACAAGCTTTCTCCTTTTTTAAAAATAAATATGTGATTTGCAAAACTGAAATGTTTTAGAAGTGATGGTTCTTTCAGAATAAATATTTAAATTTACTTGATATACTGTTGGTCGTCATGAATAATTGTCGTAACTACAACTATTGAAGCAAATAACTAATAACATAACACCTAATATGCTATAAATACCGCAAATATACAAAGAAATCATAAATATGTTCAGCTTTCATTGCCATTAAAACAAATTCGACATCTTAACTATTGATCAAGAAAAATAGTTTTCCTTCATTATCTCGGCTTTTTAAAAATGAATTTTGATGCACTTACGTCCTTCTGGCTCTCACGCGACGATATATATAACAAAACCAAGCGGTATGTACTCGATCGTGAGTCGTTTGAATAATTGCAAGAATGTTAGTGAATCACGCTAGTGGTTGATAGAATATTTCGAAACCAAATACGGAATCGTTAAAACGAATTGTTAGAAATAACTAAAAATATAATTATTGTACTAGTATATGCTAGGCTTGGTTTAAAAAGAGTATACATATGCTAGTATATACCTCAACAATGTGATCGATTTTTAGTGAGACCTTTGACGCAAGAATGTTAGTGAATAACACTGGTGGTTGAGAGAATGTTTCAAAACCAAATCTGGAATCATTGAAACGATTTATTAGAAATGACTAAAAGTATATAATTATTATACTAGTATGTGCAATGTTTGAAAGATTACTTTAAGTAATCATTTTAAAGTTGTTGTTTTATAAGTACAATGTATATACATATGCTAGTATATACCTCAACAAGCTTAAAGCGATTGATGTTTTTGTTAGACCTTTGATGAATGATTGTTAGTAGTGAATCACATAATTGGCTGAGAGAACTTTTCAAAACCAAATGTGGAATCGGTGAAAATAACGATTTGTTAGAAATAGCTAGAAAAATAATTATTATGCTAGTATATGCCATGTTTCAAACATTACTTTAAGTAATCATTATTAAGGTTTTTAAAAGTATATACATATGCTCGTATACACCTTAACATGGCGATCGATTTTTCAACCCCTCATTCATCAGGCGAATGGTCTACCTATGAGTTCGTAATCGTCTAAAGCACAGAAAGTGTTACGAGACACTGACGTTTTCTAACGTTTGCATGGGCAAGGTAAACAAATGTCTGTCACATTCACAGATATATTCGTAAAAATGAGGTTAGAACGAGCAAAGAAAGAAAGAAAGATTGAACTTGCTCACTCATAAACATAGCACATTTCTAAATACCTTTTTATTTATGCTTTTCAAAGACTGTAATTTGAAAGAAAACTTTATTTTAAAAATTATTTTTGTCTATCATTAACCTAGTTACTGAAGTCGCATGAATGTCACGGCGTCTGCTGATAAAACTTCGCAGATACTTGTAAAAAAATTATGTTTCAGCATAAAAATCTGTCTGGATGTTTGTTTATATACTTATTAAAACTCTTGCTTTTATAACCCATGATAACTAGTTCCACAGAGATGATCAATTTAATCACACGAGGACAACCTTCTTCAATCTGATGTGTGTATTAATTCAAACTTCTTGCACTACTTGTTTAGAATAGGAACAAAACTTATTCTTTATGTTCATGCTTGGGCTTTTGGAGCTTTTTGTCCTGCAATTTATTATCTAATAAAAATCCCCAACAAAATAAAATAATTAAATAAACCAACTATAGTATGCATGTGAAAGTTTGTGTAAGTGTGTGAGAATTGTGAAAAAATATATAAAAGTCCCTAATATATATATATATATATATATATATATATATATATATATATATATATATATATATATATATATATATATATATATATATATATACATACATATATATACGCAAATATAGCTCTACCATTTGAAATGTTAAATACATCAAAGGAACCAAATTTATCTTATTGTAATACTAGAAAAAGTTGTTTTCACATAAAACATGTATAGGTTATATAATTTGGCAATTTGTACTACTAACTTAGAGCCATCCCTCAGGTGATTTCACTTTAGAATTTATTAAAAGCCTGTTAATACTTGTAAACATTCAAGGTCATATTGACCACCTGTCTTTTAATTTCACGACTGGTTGGGGACAGGTTTTTCTAAAACTGGGATTATATGAATAATAATGTTTTAAAAAATATTATAACTTTTGATAAATAAGGCTTATAAGTTTTCTAAAGACCGTAATACACCATATACTATCTAGACCGCGATTTTACTGTAGTCGCACAGGCACGCACAGGCATAAACGTTTTACTCAAGTAAAATAGATAATAAAAGTTATAAAGTTTGTTTTGAATATCGGTTATTGAATGTCAATTTTTTTTGTAATTCTGACATATAGTCTCCGGAGAAAACCCGTTATAAAATTGTTCCATTAGTAGCAAGGGATCTTCTATAACTATACACGTTCGCACAGACAGCTGGACAGCGCATACCATGATCTTTGACACGGTGATTAGATCCTACGACCCAAGCACCTTTGGCGACCGCTCTACCAAATAACCTCCATCTCGTCCACTAAAATAGTTCAATGTATTAAAAATTAGTATAGTTTATATACATGTATATATTTCCTGAGCACGTAATTCATGGCCTGCCGTGATCAACACAATTTGCATGTCATCGCTGATTAAAGCATAATGCATATATATATATATATATATATATATATATATATATATATATATATATATATATATATATATATATATATATATATATATATGTGTGTGTGTGTGTGTGTGTGGTGTGCGTGCGTGTGCATGTGCATGTGCATGTACATGTACATGCATATGTATATGTATATGTATTTATACTGAGAGGCATAAATAACGCAATGGATATTTCACTGAATAATCTCTTATAGAAATATTAAATCACATATATTAAGTATGCGGACAAATAACATATTGGTAACAAATGTAAGTGAAAGAGGATTTTGTTCAAATCAGAATTCTTTTTAATAAAATGAGTGTTCAGCAAAAAGCATAACTGGTGTGTTTATTGCAACAACACCGCATTGCATATGAAAATCTTTTTGCATGTGCATTGCCTGCTCTCGCCTCCTTACGTTGTGTTTTTTGTTTAAAACCACATTTTATTTTAAAAAATATCCCAATTTTAACAATATCTTCTTTTTGTTACAGTCGTTACCAATATGTCATTTGTCTGCATGCCTAATATAGATGATATGACATTTCTGTAAGCAAATATCAGCGAAATACCCATTGCGCTATTTATGCCTCTTAGTGTGTGTGTGTGTGTGTGTGTGTGTGTGTATATATATATAATTATGTCCGTAAAACATGCGAGTCTGTACGTGCCTCTATACAGGAACCGGAATCGTGGTCTTGGTAATAAAAATACAAAAATACACGTACAAATAACAAAACAACTACTGTTGGTGTCATTTGTAATGGTTTATTGTTATTTCAGATTTTGCTATACGTCACGCACGCAACAGAGAATGGGTTCATATAATAAAGTTAATCCTAAACAAGCATGAGGAAAACCTATGCACACTTTTGTCTAAAAAAGCGAAGTGTGCTATCGGACAGAGGCAGGATGTACTTGAAAACGAAAGTGATAATAACCCATATTTTGTCACGAGCGCTTAGGAACAATCTGCGAGCTTCGGAGCTCCAGGGCGAACTTGCCGTCTTCATTGTATGTTGGAAATATGTTGACAGATTTACTATCACTGATAAAATACAAACTGATCCCGGCGGTTTTGCTACAGGGAACGAAGTCAAAACCATTGATATCACAACCACACGATGATTATAACATATCATAGTCATGCATATAACATGTTGGTTTTTTTTTTTTTTTTTTTGCGGTTTGTTTGAGTAATGTCTTCTGAAAGTACCCCAAGCATTGGCTTGTACTTCTATGACCTGCCTATCAAGAACAGAAATCTATAAAATAATACGCAAGGCCCTTTTAACAGTTGCCGATGCTTCTGATTGCTTTATAGAAAGTACTTTTATTGTGATTTATGATTTATCTGTAATTATACAAGAGGGGAGGGGAGGGGGGGGGGGGAGAGTTAAGGATAACCAGTGGTAGTTCCATAAAATCTATTTAGAGAGGCCCCCAATGACATGTGGCCTAAAAGTTTCTAAAGGGATTCCTCGGATTCTCCAACGAAAAAAAAAAAAAAAAAAAATTAATGTAACCATTGCTACGTCATTGATAACAGGTGAACACCTTAAAAAATGTATAATCCTGTGCAGCCTTCACAACCAATAATGAATAACAATGCATCAATAAATGTATTGTTCTGTGGAAAAACAGGGGCTTCACCTTTATTCTGGCTGTCATAATGAGGTCCTTAAGAAGATTTGTAACGAGGGGAGGAGTAACAAAAACTATAATAGTTGAAAGATTAAAAACAGTTTCCTTTCTTCAACTTTTTTTTTCGCGCTTATATCCCATTAAGGTTCAAGCACGCTGTCCTGGGCACACACCTTAGCTGCCCAGGACAGTGGGTTAGTTGTTAGTGGTTAGTGAGAGTGAAGAGGGTGTAGTGGTCTTATACCTACCCCACTGAGTCGTTAAAACTCTCTCTGAGTGAGAGCCTTATGTCCAATGGCTTAACCACGACACCACCGAGGCCGGCCTTTTTTTGCACATAAAGTAGGCTAGAACAAAAGGTTTCTCTTACGATCATCAAGCTTTTGTGTGTGTGTGTGTGTGTCTGTCCGTCTCTCTCTCTCTCTCTCTCCTCTCTCTCTCTCTCTCTCTTCTCTCTCTCCTCCTCTCCCTCTCCAATGTGTGTGTTCTGTGTCTTTCGTCTCTCTCCTCCTCTCTCCTCTCCTCTCTCTCTCTCTCTCTCTCTTCTCTCTCTCATCCTCTCTCTCTCTCTCTCTCTCTCTCTCTCTCTCTCTCTCTCTCTGTGTGTGTGTGTCTGTCCGTCTCTCTCTCTCTCCTCTCTCTCCGCCTCTCTCTCTCTCCCTCTCTCTCTCTCTCTCCCTCTCTCTCCCCTGTGTCTGTCTCCCCCCCAGCCTCCCGTCCCCTTTCTGTCTGTCTCTCTCTCTCACCCTTCTCTCTCTCTCTCTCTCCCTCCCCTCCTCCTCTTCTCATTCTCCTCTGTCCCCCCCCTGTGTCACTCCAACTGTTCTCATCCTCCCTCTCCCCTCTCCCCCCTCCTCCCCCCCTCTCTCCCCCCACACCGTGTGCTCTCCTCTGTGTGTGTGTGTGGTGTGTGCCCTCCTCGTCTCTCCGGTCATCTCCACTCTCCTCTCTGTGTGTGCACCCGGTTCCTGGTGGTGTGTGCGGTTCCTAAGGGCTTGGTATTTAATATCAGTGACTGAATGTTGAGGCCAAAGTTATAACGGTCATGATGCATTTCATGAAGTCACCTGGCGTTACCTGCTGTTACTGGATACTTGTGGCGCGACTAGCTGTATTTAAACAGTATCTAGAATCGATGACGTAGTTGGCGTATCCGGTTTTAGACTGGCGTGTACTGTGCTCGTTTTCCTCGCATGAGTTCAATGCCATAACAGCGTGCTAGAACCTTGGACACAAGTCATAGGTGATATCATCAGGACCAGTTGTATAACGGAAAATTAATGCGTATATTAAAGGTGCTATCTCAAAGTTGCATAATGCTGGTTTCCAGACAAAAATATTCAACTTTTGCTATAAAATGTAAGCATTATACCTTCAACTCTATACCCATAAACAATTACAATCAAATAAATTAATTTTCTAGTAAAAATAACAAACAAAATACCCAAAACATTTTCATTGAAGAATCTTTAGAGAACCATCAACGAAATTGCACGCGTTCAGATGACCCGAACACTCCTTAACGTTATGGGAAGGGAAGGGAACTGTATTAGCGTGCCCACATCCTTACTGTTCAGGCACGCCCACCATGGAATCGGGTTCTGACTTCGCCAGCCCACGATTCCATGGCGGGAAGGGGGGGGGGTGGAGTTGGGTGGATAATAAGATGATTGGGGACAATTACCAGATTTGGACGGTAAACCGGGTTCTAAAAATCCTAATATTAATAATGTTAACGTTATGTTGAGATAAGCGTACGGGCTCCCATTTTTATAGGGGGCAGGCTGGATTTTGCCTGAATTAAAGGCAAATGCCCGAATCTGGATAACAACATTTATTCACATTAGCATTACTACCAAACAGTTACACTGGGTTGCAAACGAATCACTACGCATTTTTACACGGATTACAATTAATTTTGAGGGTAGAATGATAGAAATATATGGGAAAATGGTCTCATGTTAGCACATTTTGCCCGAATATCTCTATTATGTTTGCCCGAATTTGAGGTTTTGCTCCAGCATTTGGGGGGGGGGGGGGGGGGGGGGGTCAGTTGTCCCCCAGCTCCCTGTCTCGTACGGTTATGTATGTCAGGTGTATGTTACCGACAAGGTTGCTGTTTTGTGCAACTCATCTGTATCTGACGGTCTTATCTAGCCGCAGTCAGTTATCCAGATTTTGTGAATTCTCCTGTTTCATAAGATGAATAAGATATGAATCTAACTGTACTGAACACGACTTTGTTTACACGGCGTGAAATAACATCTTCGACATTCCCGAGTTATTTATGCATACATTATGTAGTTTCTTATCACAAATCAAGGTATAAATCGTAAAATACGGCACTTGCGACAATGATATAGCAAGAAATTAATGCCATTGTTTTCAACCTAAGAGAAGAAACCCACTATTTTTACAGAGGCTACTCTTTTTGATTAGCATATGGTGTTTATATATTCAGTGCATGAACCACATTTGGATAGAGGCACGTTAATAAAATTACGTAACATAATATATTCAGTCTTCGTCAAACAGGGTCAGACATAGAACGGCTTTTGATATACCAGTCGTGGAGCATTAGTTAAAATATGAAAAAATATGAAAAATAAATATGGCATAAAGCGCAATGCCATTTTGTATAGGCCAAATTAATATCAAAGTTGTTGATGACACGGAATACAGCATGACGTGGCCTGGTATCTCCTGCTATCATCATTTGTTGTCAGATGATAGTTTGTGAAGGTCACGTGCTGTGACGTAAACAGTGAAGCAATTTAAGGGGGTTTTCTCTTAAATTATCGTTTCAACCGTATATCGACTTTATTTAACAATAGCAATACTACATCATACACAATATTATACCTCTGCTAAGACAGCCCAAAGTATTAGTGCGAAAAACCTAAACAAGAACGAGCATATATCATTGCATTTGCAAATGAGCGTATTGTCACTTCAAAACTTTCTATAAAACGCCCACAATATCCTGAATTCTGGAACTGATCCGCAATATTCGGATTCTTTTTTGCAAATTCGTTATTATTTTTTAAAAGAAACCATGGGCAGCTATTTTCACGTACCAACCATTAACCCATGACTGGTACGTCAAAGGCCGTGGTATGTACTGTCCTGATGTCTATATGAATGTGAATAAGAAATACATCATGCTTCTTTGAATAGTCTATTTGGCGGCAGTAGAGTTCGTTTCTCTCGAAATCAGGTGTCGAAATAACCACGTTTGACACCAAACAGCCACATAGGCGGGCCGTAGCCCAGTGGTAAAGCGCTCGCTGGATGCACAGTCGGTCTAGGATCAATCCCCGTCGGTGGGCCCATTAGGCTATTTCTCGTTCCAGCCAGTGCACCACGACTGGTATATCAAAGGCCGTGGTATGTATTACCCTGTCTGTGGGGTGGTGCATATAAAAGATCCCTTGCTGCTAATCGAAAAGAGTAGCCCATGAAGCGGCGACAGCGGGCTTCCTCTCCCAGTATCTGTGTGGTTCTTAACCATGTGTCTGATGTCATACAACCGTAAATAAAATGTGTTGGGTACGTCGATAAATAAAACATTTCCTTCCAAACAGCCACAGTTTAAACAACGCTGAGGTTTCATTAAACAGATTTTAATGTTCCTTTCCATGTCTACTAGTATGTCGTGAATAACGACACTCACACACAAGTGACTGGTGTCAAGTCGCTTGCTACCACCAGGCACCTATGACGACTTTCCCGCGCGTAACTTTTACGGAGTACGAATACTTTGATACCGAGCATTTCAAAATTCGTTTTCAGACATCACGTTTGATAGCGCCATACTAAATGATATTTTCTGGCCTGAAAGCAAATGGTGTTTGCAATGGTCAAACCCAGTGTGTGTTACTCGTTTTACTATACGGAATAATCCGCGACCATCGTAACCGTGCTTTGACCTTCCTTTATGCGGTAATCCACCCTTGTTTCACAAGGCGGCCTCGAGTGCGTTGGGTGTGGCGCGCCAGTTTGCAAAAGGGCATAATTTGAAAAGAATGCTTTGGAGTACCTTTAAGTAATACATGAAAGGTGTTCTTCACCAGTGTTTGCAGTGCGCCTAACCTTTGGTGTCCGCTCAATCTGCCCTCACCAATGGCTTAACACCGAATGTGTACCTACGCTCTCGTGTGTGTATCACAAGATAACTACTTCATATTTGTTTGTTTGTCTTATAATGGCCATTGATTTCCTATATTTCCGAGTAAGTCTGGCGCTATTTTGGGTGTACACCAACACAAAACGGGGGTGGATCCGGAGTAGGGTTCTGGAGGAGGTACGACGCTCCCGAGCGTTGCTAGTGTCATAATTACTAACACCTTAGAGTACAACCATAGACGTACGGGCTCCCATTTTTGTAGGGGGTGGGGGGAGGAGGCAGGCTGGCTTTTGCCCGAATTCAACGAAAATGCCCGAATCTGGATAACAACATTTATTTATATTAGTATTACTACCAAACAGCTATATAGGGCTGCAAACAAATCACTACGCATTGTTACATGGATTACAACTAATTTTGAGAGTAGAATGATTGAATTACTTGGTAAAAAGGTCTCAGGTTAGCACATTTTGCCCGAATATCTGCATAATTTTTTTAAGAATTTTAGGTTTTGCTTCAGGACTAGGGGGCAATTGTCCCACCTGCCCTCCTGTGTCGTACGCTTATGAGTACAGCGAATTTATGAAGTGTCATTATTACTAGTACCCTAGAGTACAACGAATTTATGAAGTGTCATAATTACTAGTACCCTAGAGTACAACGAATTTATGAAGTGTCATAATTACTAGTACCCTAGACTACAACGAATTTATGAAGTGTCATAATTACTAGTACCCTAGACTACGACGAATTTATGACCAGCCCGGCTAGTACCTCTTGTTAGCTGCATTCCCTACCCCAAAATTCAGGATCTGCCACTGTCGCTTTCGTCAGGACCCTCAGAACGTCTGATCAAAACTGCACGATGATACTACAGTGGATCCCTGCACATGTAGGAGTTGCAGGCAACGAACAGGCCGACCAACTGGCCAAAGCAGGCTGCTGCCTTCCACAACCCAACTCATCGCTATCATATAGTGAAGCCAAGACAACATTCAAATGTGACTGGAAGACGAGGAATGGTGGATACAACCCTGACTGTGACAGCATTATCCAACTAGGCAGAAAAGAACAAACTTTAATCGTCCGTCTTCGCACTGAACATTGTGGTCTAAAGAAGCACCTAAAAAGGATAGGACTTGCAGAGGTGGCCCAGTGTGAATGTGGTGCTGAAGAGCAAATGTCCGGAACACGTTCTACAAACCTACCCGCACCTAGAAGAAATTCCACAGAAACTTTGGACGGAAAACACGTCCCTCAACACCAAACTCTGGGGATCTGTCGACGACCTCCAGAAGACGGCAAACTTCATCGCCACATCCGGATTACTGATATGATGGCCGTAAAAAGATTGAAACGCAGAAGAAGAAGGATCTACCACTGTGAAAATAACCAAAAATAACGTATATGAAATAGTGAAGCTCAGCTTAATGCAGATGTGTTAAAATATAAGTATTCCTTTCTTTTCCGTATCAAATCCGATATCCACCATGATCAACATAATGGACAATAATTATATTTGGCGAAGCGTAGCCCAGTGGTAAAGCGCTCGCCTGATGCGCAGCCGGTCTGGGATCAATCCTCGTCGGTGGGCCCTTTGGGTTATTTCTTGTTCCAGTCAGTAAAAGTAAAGTTTGTTTTATTTAACGACGCCGCTAGAGCACATTGATTTTGTATCTTATCATCAGCTATTGGACGTCAAACATATGGTCATTCTGACACTGTTTTTAGAGGAAACCCGCTGTCGCCACATAGGCTACTCTTTTTACGACAGGCAGCAAGGGATCTTTTATTTGCGCTTCCCACAGGCAGGATAGCACAAACCATGGCCTTTGTTGAACCAGTTATAGATCACTGGTTGGTGCAAGTGGTTTACACCTACCCATTGAGCCTTGCGGGGCACTCACTCAGGGTTTGGAGTCGGTATCTGGATTAAAAATCCCATGCCTCAACTGGGATCCGAACCCAGTACCTACCAGCCTGTAGACCGATGGCCTACCACGACGCCACCGAGGCCGGTCCCACATCTGGAAGAACAATGATGTGAAGCAGTGCTAAACTGAAGGCGGCATCAAAACAAGATCACCCCTCAAACGATTCATGCTGATAACACTAAGTTCAATATTGCGGCGAACACTGCGTAATGTGCTATTTAACTGCTGGAAACAGGTTTTTGTTAAGGCGGGACGTTTGCATTGTTTATACCTGCAAGTAAGAATAACACAATATTATTGCATTACGCACAACGGGATAATGGCAGTCGAGTTGGTACAAGAAAATTAATGTTTGATTCATTCATGAAAAATATTAATTCGCATGTTTTCGCTTGAGTATGGATTGTAAATGTTGGATTACCGGCTTTTTTCAACTAAAATATTGGTGTAAAAACATGATTTAGAATCATAAAATATATTCTTACATCCAGCCTTGGTTTTAAATGAATACGCTATTCAAATTTTAATGGCATCTAAGATGAACAAAGTGGGGTTACATAACCGTTTAAAGGTTTACAGCTTTACAAATGTGAACATCAATATGCCTTATGTTTTGCTTTATTCCATGGTAGTTAAAAATACAATTTAAATATTTGAAATGAAAATGTGGATAGCCAAACAAAACAAAAATGAATGAATAAATGAATGAATGAATGAATGAATGAATGAATGAATGTTTAACGACACCCCAACAAAAAATAGAGGTCGGCTATTAGGTGTCAAACAAAGATAAGTACATCATCATGATTATTTAAAGAAAACGAATTGTATTATAAAAATAATTTAAAAACCCAAAACACGCACACACTACACGCACCTCCCCCCTCAAAAAAAAAAAAAAAAAAAAAAAACCCCAAAAAACCCCGCAACCACCAAAAAAACCTAAAACCCAAAATAAAACGTCTCGACATTGTCAAAACGCCCTTTGACTCTGATCTGTGCAGAGATACGATTTTTTTATTACTTAGTACAATAACCATTTTGTCTTTCAGATTTATTCTGTATGATTTTCTGTTGACATGTTTAACATGTTTGCTGCCATTTCGGCACATCTTATCAATCACAGAACATCTTATTTTATAAACCTTTTACCACTGCACGTACTAAATCAACTTACCCGTATTAATATGTCCTACATCAAGTGTCAAATGTCTGCTTAACAATGACACATTTACTATGCAGTATTTGACCCAAGAAGAACCCCGTTTCGTCTTACTATTTAATTCAATGGCTCTTTAATCCCGTGCAAGAGAAGCCGCCCGTATGAATGTGTCCCAGCGTTCCGTGCGACACGGCTGCTAACTCTTAGTTCGCCGCATTGTGTGGTCTGCAAAAACAGCATAACAAGACAGTAGAAGAATGACAGTCATGTCCCATCCCCAGACGTTATTATTGTGCCTAGTTGCGTACAGGCAAAACCACAAAAACGAACATGCACGCACGTGCACATAGAGAGGCGGTAAAGAAAAATTGACAGATGGAAATTGAGCGAGAAAAAGAAACGGAGATGGGAGAGAGAGAGAGAGAGAGAGAGAGAGAGAGAGAGAGAGAGAGAGAGAGAGAGAGAGAGAGAGAGAGAGAGAGAGAGAGAGAGAGAGAGAGAGAGAGAGAAGAGTTAGATATTAGAGAAAGCATAAGGTGGGATGGAAACATAAATATTAATAATATTGATTTAATAAGTATATTGAAGGCCACAAACTACTGGTATTCTCCTCTAATACATTTACTAATCGTGGATTCTGTTATGTGTATTCTGAAATAATTTAAAATTAATGTCTCTGCCATTGTCATACCTGCAAAATGTCACACGACCTTCACGTGTGATGTATGAATGCATGAGTGACAATGGCAAAGTTGAAGTTTAGTCGATGGTGCAGTTTAAATAAATCTAGATAAATATTCGCAACCACGAAAACAAATCCCGCACACATGCCCAAACCTTCACCATGTAAAAAACAAGAAAGAAGTTTTGTCAAAACCAGTGTGGCATCAAAGACAGACCAACTAATGTAGGCATAAAATATAACTATGTATTTCCTTTATTTAAGATTTCAAAAATACCCTATTTTTCAGTTCATACATCTTGTTGCTGCTGCTAATAGAATTTCATTTTCGCAAGCATATTCATTTCGTATAGCATACTGCATTTCGAAGTATACTGCACGGAATGGTACCTTGGCTTACGCATATGCCAGAACTTTAAGAGTTTTGACTGCACAATATAATAAAGTCTCTTTCATTCAAATAGCTTGTACGTACTATCCTGTCTGTGAGATGGTGCATATAAAAGATCCCTTGCTGCTAATCGAAAAGAGTAACCCACGAAGTGGCGACAGCGGGTTTCTCTCGCAATATCTGTGTGGTCCTTAACCATATGTCTGACACCATATAACCGTAAATAAAATGTGCTGAGTGCGTCGTTAAATAAAACATTTCCTTCCTTCCTTCAAATAGCTTGTAATTAAAGTCCTGAGTTTGGACCATACCATTTTACAAGCAATGACCCTGATTCACGACCCTTTTAGTGTTTGTTCTATTATTATAATAGTCTGTCGCCATACCCTCCTATATCTTACGGTTTGAATATAATATTAATAGCTATAGCCAAGCTGAATCCTTCACTTTGTTCAAATAGACTGGTTTGGCGTAAGTAAGACAGAACAAGCATTGTCAAGTGAAGAGTACCAGTGTATTCCACTGCCCACTGAATAACAGACACGTGCAATGACATGTAAGTCGAATTACAAGACATTCTTGTCAGGTGTGCTGGAGGTGTGTCGCAATTATCAGCGTAAATCTACCCCGGAATTACATTAACCTGCAAATCCCCTACACGAGACATGAATATGCTGTCTTCACCACATGACTACGAACGTCCGACACAAAAGCAAATACAGATGTTTATTCTTGAAAATGTAATAGTCGAACAAACACTCGCAATACTACTTTTGTGCATAAGCCCTACTTACAAATAATAGGTCTTAGCGACGTGAAATAATATGGTGTCATCATCCTAAGATACAGTATTAAGATTTGAAATAAAACACATCAACGCAAGATCGAATCTTTTATTCGATGGATCTGATTTGCGAATTCGGTAATGCTTGGTCTTAGTCTTAATGTTTTTAACATGCTCCTATACCACTAGGGCTTCGAGCATGACCACCCCGGGCTCGGCATCTGGATGCCAGTGACCCAGTCCGGGGCTTGGTTTTTTTTTTACAGCGGTGATGCTCGTATATGAATTTGCTGATGATTGTCTTTCGAGGTTGTGGTTCCTGATTTGACGTTAGTAGTGATCTTAGCGCTAAGCACGCTTCCTAAAAAAGGGGCCCAGGTCTTTAGGTTCTGTAAAATTCGTCTTGAGATTCGGTAAAAATATAATTTGCAATATAATTCGGTAATAATCGTTTTGACATCAATGATGATTGACTTCGAATTCAGCGATGGCTCATCCACCCTTTACTAATCAAAGTGGGGTTGTTTTTTTAATAAACGTTTAGACACATAGATGGGACTCTAATAGGTCTGTATGCTGTAACCTCACCGTGGTGCAGGGGTGTAACATTCTCTTTGAGAATGGCCAATACAGCACAAAATTGAAGTTTTTAGTAAAATTCAGTATCCGTAAAATTCTGTGATATTTGTATTTTTGCACAGTTCTTTACAGTGTTTTTGTTTAAATCTTGAATTTTTATATTGATGTTGATCATCACTTTATTTATTTGCATGACCATAGTTTGACACCCAATAGCCGATGTATTTTTCGTGCTGGGGTGTCGTTAAACATTCATTCATTCATTCTAATAGGTCTGTAAGTTTCAATATGTACGGAATTATGAAGGTATCATTCATAGGTAATGGAATTTTGGGAACAAAACATTTCAGATGGCCATCCAAATTCTGTTTCAATGAGACCATCTACACTAGCTGATAGCAAGTAGACAACCAACAGCCAAAACCACAAGTTCACAGCGACGACAGTAGCATGTACATAAAAAAATATTTATCAAAATAAAATCAGCATGAAGAAGATTGGGGTTGTTTTGTGACAGTCTCGTGTGGCAATATAAAAGTGAAACAGCCGAACAATGCTTTATAAAATAAAGGGCAATAAAACGATGCGCAATGTTATGGTCTCGCGCGAGGCCAGCACGCGCAGTAATGTAGGTAAGTAGCGCGCGCGTAACTCGGGATGAATCACTTGACCGTGTCGGCATGTGCAGTTTAAAGACCGTGTCAACAACTGTTTTCCTACACACACACAGCTTCAAGTTGTTTACGGGTTAAACGCCTTATAATCATGGCTAAACAAGAATACTTCCACAATTTCCATTCATGGGCAACAAACACATGTCGGCGGCAGGTAGATAATGTATGTAGGTATGAGGATGACGCACTGTTTGGTCGGCCCTACCTCTCCTCGTACCTGGTCAGGCCTGTTCAGCGAGTCTGTGTTATGCACCTAACGACGATTTGAATTTTTTTTAAAAAGAAAACGAATTAACCGTCAGATTAGACATCGCGTTGACCGGCCTTGGTGGCGTCGTGGTTAGGCCATCGGTTTACAGGCTGGTAGGTACTGGGTTCAGATCCCAGTCGAGGCATGGGATTTTTAATCCAGATACCGACTCCAAACCCTGAGTGAGGGCTCCGCAAGGCTCAGTGGGTAGGTGTAAACCACTTGCACCGACCAGTGATCCATAACTGGTTCAACAAAGGCCATGGTTTGTGCTATCCTGCCTGTGGGAAGCGCAAATAAAAGATCCCTTGCTGCCTGTCGTAAAAGAGTAGCCTATGTGGTGACAGCGGGTTTCCTCTAAAAAAAAAAAAGTGTCAGAATGACCATATGTTTGACGTCCAATAGCCGATGATAAGATAACAAACCAATGTGCTCTAGTGGCGTCGTTAAATAAAACTTTACTTTACTTTTAAGGCACACTCGTATCGCATGCGGCCAGTTGCGCCGTGGTACGAACTATATTGGTCACTCTTCACCGGCCTCGGTGGTGTCGTGGTTAAGCTATCGGATATAAGGCTGGTAGGTACAGGGTTCGCAGCCCGGTACCGGCTTTCACCCAGAGCGAGTTTTAACGACTCAGTGGGCAGGTGTAAGACCACTACACCCTCTTCTCTCTCACTGACCACTAACAACTAACTCACTGTCCTGAACAGATAGCCCAGATAGTTGAGGTGTGTGCCCAGGACAGCCTGCTTGAACCTTAATTGGATATAAGCACGAAAATAATTTGAAATGAAATGAAATGGTCACTCTTCTCCTAAAGACCCGAAGTTTGTGTAAATGCAAATTTAATGTCAACGATACATTTCAATAACACACTGTTGCTAACTCACATTAGAGTGCGTTTGTAAGTTTGTGTGTATTTTATAGCAAAAAAACACCAACATTACACTGGAGAAATTTGTTACTGCTTAGAAAAGAAAATAACAGATATTAAACGTCAGGCTTTAATATTATGGCTTGCTTTTAAACATCCATATTCTCTGTCGTCAGTGGACTTGTTCATCCTTATAAAGTAATATTTACGCAGACTGGAATAGTTCATGTTATTACTAAAGACACACAAACGCCCACACAGAAGCCACTGTAAAAAGCAATAGTTCTTTTGATATATATTTTTTGTTATCTTTTGAAAGCTCTCTTTTCTGTTAATACACGTAACATCTGCATGAAAATATGCACTAAATTATTTAATATATTAGTTTATAAGAGTGTGAATCCTTATATTTGTTTAAGTACAAATTCCAAAACTCAATAACAGGACTGTTACGATGGAGTCTCGAACTGTCTTTATTCACTTTATTTCTTTTCATTCATTTATAATGTTTTAAATTAAAGGATATATTGGGCCAAATTTAAAAAGCCTGTTTTAGACTTACACGCGTTTAACTACATACATTTACAATGCTGAAAAGGTAAAGTTTGTTTTATTTAACGACGCCACTAGAGCACATTGATTTTTAATCTTATCATCGGCTATTGGACGTCAAACATATGGTCATTCTGACACTGTTTTTAGAGGAAACCCGCTGTCGCCACATAGGCTACTCTTTTTTACGACAGGCAGCAAGGGATCTTTTATTTGCGCTTCCCACAGGCAGGATAGCACAAACCATGGCCTTTGTTGAACCAGTTATGGATCACTGGTCGGTGTAAGTGGTTTTCACCTACCCACTGAGCCTTGCGGAGCACTCACTCAGGGTTTGGAGTCGGTATCTGGATTAAAAATCCCATGCCTTGACTGAGATCCGAACCCAGTACCTACCAGCCTGTACACCGATGGCCTGCCACGACGCCACCGAGGCCGGTTTACAATGCTGAAACACATGCGTTTAAAGAGACATTCCCGAGTTTGCTCCATTGTAAGATGTTTCCGACAAATAAAATATTTCTACGATTAAATTTAAATATTAAATATATTTTCTTGTTTAGAATATCAGTATCTGTATATTCAATGTGTTTCTGATCGTTTTAATATTTGTAAGAAGCCCAAACTGGATTTTGTCTTCAAATAATTTCGTACGTACGAAAAAATCGTTTTTAGGAAATAAAATGAAATTTAACCTTTTACAAATATTAGAACGATTAGAAACACGTTTAATATACAGCCACTAATATTTTATACAGAAAAATATATTTGATATGTAATTACAGTCGTGAAAAAGCCTCTGTTAGTCGATGACATCTTAAAACTTGCAGAAAACTCAGGAATGTCCCTTTAAGAAAAACAGGCTTCGTAAAATCGACCCCATATGTCTAGAAATATGATTGTAACAGAATACTATATGTTGTTCGAAAAAGTGAAGTCTTTCTGTTTGTTCCAACATGTTTCTACAAACCAGTTTAGGATTTTAAATATGTCCCTACATACCACTGTTATATAAAATTAATTCCGTTCAAACAACTGCCAATACATTCCAAAATATATAACACTAAGGTATGTTTTATTGTATGTCCTTGGACATTAATAATTATGCATATGCAATTACGCCTGAAAAGAAAAGCTACGATTTTTTAAAAAAAAATTTGGCATATTACAGCAATCTATGTTGGAAACCGCATAATCTCCAATCTTATGTAAAGATCATACTCCTCTATTTTTCAATATTCCGTCGACAGACCTAGAGAATTACCAAGGGACAACTCGACCATGCGTGTTACAAATGTGATTAGCGGGTTTACATAGTACACCGTATTCACCCATTGCCTCAACCCATGCCAGGAAGGCGATTTTAATGAATAAATTTAAATGTTTCAAATGCCTGAAGTACAGTGAAATGGGAACGCAGAAATTCCCATGACACTGATTGTACCACCATGATAATTATAACACTTCTATAGAATTTAAAAAAAATTTATTTGTTGTAATTAGGCATTGTTCTTTATTCATATATTTGATTATATCACGAAAATGAAGGAGCTGAAAATGTCAGAACATAGTGATATTCACCTAAGAGAGAAATATGGAGTCTATCGTTGCAACATTCAACTTTAAAATAGAAGTGATATATATTACACCTTTCTACACAGATTTGGTTTTGTCTGGCATTACTCATCTTATATAATTTATAGGGGATCAAGTCATGCTCCCCCGGAAAATATATTGAAAAACATCGCTTGAGCAGGTAGAGATTAATTTTCTCCTGCACACTCGTCTGTATTTTGTATAATGAAAATATATCCGTATTTTGGTTGATTCAAAAGATGTTAAACGACTTTGCATAAATTGTGACATTGCCCTCAATATGTCACTGGTATCGAGAACTGAGACGTAAAACAATGAAAATAAAGAAGAGATGACATAAAATACAATCAGTGAGCGCACAACATATTACTACGTTATCTCTCCATGGAGTATAAGTTGTCCTGAAGAAAAATGCCAAAATATTACCATATTTAGTTTAGAGGTACCCTTTTTGTCTAGATAAAGAAGACTAGATCTTCATTAAAAATAATATAAAATAATGAAATGTCTTTTCAAATCTTCCTTTGATGATTATATGTAGGCTGACCTCTGTAGCATTTAAACAACTCATTGGTTTGAAGTTACTTGTTATTTTTATCACTAAATGATAACAACTGTGTATGTGGTATGCTGCCGTTTACATAACAGCAAAATTAAGGGGTGCTCTGGCTTAAGGGTGGATAACTTAATTTTTATTAGGCTATCTCAATGTTTTTTTTATGATAGTTACCAAGCAACTGTACTTCCTAAAAACAACAGTTATGTAGTTTTCTATATACTGCGCTATTTTTAACTGAATGTATTGTGATATAAAAACTGTATTGAAATTCACGAAAACGTAAATGTTGGTGTGCATCCTACATTGCTTTATTTCAATTTTCTTAAAACCTGTACCCACAGTCATTTTAGGATGCACTCGGCCCTGCTTACTGTATTCGTTAAGCGTGATTGCAGCGGGTTTCCGCTCGTACCCTCTAGGCTTTGTTAGACACCGAGTAGTTGTAGTTTAAATTATGATGAGGTCTCCCCTGACAAATATTCCTCCAAGTTCCTGGTAAAAAACTTTTTATATATAGATAAGAGTTAATTTTTAATATACTTTTTAAATCTTTTTGGGCGTTGCTCATTTTTCTTTCAAACCGGCCTCGGTGGCGTCGTGGTTAAGCCATCGGTCTACAGGCTGGAAGGTACTGGGTTCGGATCCCGGTCGAGGCATGGGATTTTTAATCCAGATACCGACTCCAAACCCTGAGTGAGTGCTCCGCAAGGCTCAATGGGTAGGTGTAAACCACTTGCACCGACCAGTGATCCATAACTGGTTAAACAAAGGCCATGGTTTGTGCTATCCTGTCTGTGGGAAGCGCAAATAAAAGATCCCTTGCTGTCTGTCGTAAAAGAGTAGCCTATGTGGCGACAGCGGGTTTCCTCTAAAAACAAAACAGTGTCAGAATGACCATATGTTTGACGTCCAATAGCCGATGATAAGATAAAAAATCAATGTGCTCTAGTGACGTCGTTAAATAAAACAAACTTTACTTCTTTTTTTTCAGAAAAAAACCCCATTATAAAGATTTGTATAAGTAATACGATCAAAATGTGTTTACGATATTATCTACATGAAAGAAAGGTAATGGGCCGACCTTGCGAAACCCTGTTTTTCTTAAACACAGGTGCTCAAGCATTGTAAAATGTATGTATTTACACGCATGTAAGTCAAAAACAGGCTTTGTAAATTCAGCCCATGTTGAATACTGACCGCACCAAATGTCGAGATGTATGTTAAGACATCAAAACAGCCAGTTTAAAATATGCTGAGTTGTCGCTGAACACACCTTCCTTTTCATTCATTTACTGTACACACATATACATACTTTAGTATATAACACAACGTAAGCTAAGAAAACTAGTGGTTAATCCCTCGTGACCTAATATTGGCTAGTCTCGACACCCACGCACTTATGTACGTGTAAATAGGCCATCCCAGAGATACTAACTGCTTTACTGCTAGTAGTCCGCGGTTGTTGTGACTCAAGAATGCAGAGGTGAGCTACTAACGGATATTCCGGCCCCACACCTGCACCGGAACTTAATACTGCAGACCATACAAGTTATTGTACGTAATTAACGAATACGTGAATTATGCAGGTGGAATAGCCACATATCAGTATGTTTCATGTTGTATTTTAGTCACATATGTGCTTAGCATATGCGTTAACTGTTAGATAATATATAAATATAAATATATATATATATATATATATTTTTTTTTTTTTTTTTTTAAATTTTTTTTAGCATGAGCTTATATATACATATATATAGTGAAACTCCTCTAAACCGGACACCCTCGTGACCAAGTAAAATGTCCGGTTTTAAGTGGTATCCGGTTTACAGAAATTTAAAAAGGGACCATGAAAAATGTCCAGTTTTGAGGGGATTCCGGTTTATAGAGGGTCCAGTTTTGAGAGGTTTCACTGTGTGTGTATGTATGTGTATATATGTATAAAGCTCATGCTAATTGACCATAAATACATCTTCCACCTACTTAACATATGGCTATTATAGATCAATGTGCATTTACCATATGCTGTACATGCTGACATATGTCTCAAATATGTTCATACTCCCTTTGATGTTGCCAGATCTCTATTATTTAGCTTGGTCTTCTTTTTGTTTTAGGATGTAGTACCCTGATTTATTTTGCAAAGTCCATTTTATTTTGTCAGAACTTTTTCATTTTGCAAAGTTTCTTTTTTCTTTCTAGCAAGGTCTTTTTCCTGTTGTCAGAACCTTTTGTTTTCTCTCAATGTGTCTTTCATGTTGTCAGAACCTATTGTTTTCTCTCAAGGTGTCTTTCATGTTGTCAGAACCTTTTGTTTTATAGCAAGGTCTCTTTCATGTTGTCAGAACCTATTGTTTTCTCTCACGGTGTCTTTCGTGTTGTCAGAACCTTTTGTTTTATAGCAAGGTCTCTTTCATGTTGTCAGAACCTACTGTTTTATAGCAAGATCTCTTTCATGTTGTCAGAATCTTTTGTTTTCTCTCAAAGTGTCTTTCATGTTGTCAGAACCTATTGTTTTCTCCCAAGTTCTCTTTCATGTTGTCAGAACCTTTTGTTTTCTCTCAAGGTCTCTTTCATGTTGTCAGAACCTTTTGTTTTCTCTCAAGGTCTCTTTCATGTTGTCAGAACCTTTTGTTTTCTCTCAAGGTCTCTTTCATGTTGTCAGAACCTTTTGTTTTGTTGCACTTTAGGTCCTTTTTATGTTACCAGAACCATTTTTTCCATTTACAAACTTATTTTTGCATTATCAGAGCCTTCGGTTTTTTTTGTGCAAAGTTTTATATCGGCTGTCAGAACCCTTTTTATTTTGAAAGACTTTTTGTGTAACCAATCTGGGGTTGCTTTTTTGTTGACGACATCCTCTTTTATTTTGTAGGGTCTCTTTGTCACTTTGCTAGAACCCTTTTTTATTTTACATAGTTATCTGCTTTATCATAAGAGTCGTATCCTTTATGTTGGCAGGCTCATGTTTTATCTTTCCTGGTATCTTGGTTTATTTTGTAAAGTCTGATTTTATTTTGTCCGGCTCCCCTTTTATCTTATTAGATCTCTATTTTACGTTATCAGGTTCCCTATTTTTAATCTGGCTTGCTTTCTAGATTTTTTTTTTTATCAAATGATTGTACCAGTAACCTAATTTTCGCTTCCTGAATCACACATTTGAATTTATGGCTTTTTTGTGCTTGAAAAGAAAATTTCATTTTGATGCAAGGTAACCAGATAATCTATTTGCCACCTCGCGTGAAATCTGAACTCTATGCATCATACACTATGTGAGAATACACAGAATAAAGGAATGTCAAAATTACAGTGTGTATCTTGCAACAAAGAAACATCCTGAAGCGTCTTCAGAAATTCCAGCCTGTGGTATGCATTCGTTTAAACATATAGCCAACGAGCTTTAAAGTGTTGTTGTTTAAGGGAAATACCTGCATTTGATAGCCAGTTCAGTCGTAAATTATTAAGTGTTTTGATGCAACTGTGTTTTAAGACGGATTTTTCTCCGTCAAGATGCACCCATGTATGACGAGTCGAAGCTAACCGCAAAAATGTAGCTTTTTTTCTACAGTATTCTAAAGTCATTTGGAATTTACAAACGGATTGAGAACAAGACACAATTACAAATGTACTTCAGAAATATTTTAATCCAGTATTTAAAAATATGTCTGGGGTGTCATTCATTCATTCATTCATTCGTTCGTTCGTTCGTTCATTCATTCATTCATTCATTCATTCATTCATTCATTCATTCATTCATTCATTCATTCATTCACTCATTCACTCACTCAACACCCACCCATCCATCCATTCATTCATTCATTCATTCATTCATTCATTCATTCATTCTTTGTTTGTTTGTTTGTTTGTTTGTTTCTTTCATTCATTCATTCATTCATTCATTCACTTATTCACTCACTCATCCATTTATTCATTCATATATACATCCATTGACACAAACGCATGTCGTGGTTGTGGTTTACAACTCATGACTCAGATGTTTTATTTGTTATATATTTAAGGTTGCACATCACCATTAAGTTCACCATGCATTTCAATTCAAAAACTACGTCGGAATAAATAGTGTCAAAACAGAGAACAGTTCATGACATTAAATCATGCTAACGTTTCAAGCCATTGATGAAAGAACAAAAGTTGTTGTTTAATAACATGTTGGCATGTTTTATACTATAGCTAACTTAAAATGATTACCGCAATTAATTGAAAGGAGAATAGGAAACTCACTACCTGGTCATTAACGTAATCAAACCGAAAAACGTGGAACCAGGAGGTATCATTTGCACTTTCCCAAAACAGCATATACACCGGCATCCGTGGTGTCGTGGTTAAGCCATCGCACATATTATTGGCAGGGTGTGCCCAAGACAGCGTGCTTGAATCTCAATCGAATATAAGCACGAAAATAAGTTGAAATGAATTAATAAAAACAGCACATACCACTGTATTCGATGTTTCCAGGCGCAAGAAATTGTACATGGAATCGATACAGTGGCGAGTGAAGTTTCTACGGGGGTTCGTGTCACGGTTTATGCTTCCCCGGAAATAATAGATTTTAAATTCGATTGGAGCGAAGGTTCGACCACTGAACCCCATCTCCTCTCCGTGCACAAGCACCTGGTTCCATTCGTGGGACACTAGTATAATTGGGACAGGAGAACCCCGAATCTATCGACAAATCGTTACATTGACTCTGCATGTTCAATCAATTCAAATGCAATCAGTTAAGGGTTTTTTTGTGGGTTTTTTCTTTCAGTCTGTTAAATCTTACATGTGGGAACCGTCTGTGTGTCAATCGGGCTTTACGTGTATCGTGTTTGTTATTAGACCTGTCTAATATACAACGAGATATTTGACAGTCCTTCACAAGTACCCGGGCTTGAATCGCTAAGATATGTAAATTCGTTTGGACATGGCCCAAGTAATGAGTATTGCACCCGGAATAAACTTGTAAACTTGTATACCCGAAAAACACTTAATCAGTGTATTCTTATGTAAATACGGGTTGTTTTTCTAGCACAAGAATTCCATATATTTTCCAGTAAATAGCATTTAACGAAATGTTACAGCTTCGTGTAACGTTTATTACTCGGATCATTTTTAACTAGTGTGTGAATCATCTTTATACAAGTGCGCATGAACTGCAACACTGTGAGAATTCGTGATTTAGTTAGCGTAATTTAACAGAAAATAAATCACATGCAGAATAATAAAATTTAAAAATCTCTTTAAAGAGGTTTTCCGACCAACATAGCCGTTTTAACCTTTAATGCTATGCTCAGACTGCAGCAGAAAGTTGCCCAACTCGACGGTTGCGTTGAAATTTATTCAACTCCCGACTTACTTGGCCAACTTTCTGCTTGCAGTTAACAGTCTCATCCTAGCATAACACATTTTCTTGTTTAGAACATCAATGTCTTTGTCAACAGTGCGTTTGAGGTTGTGCTAATATTTGTAGTCTTAATATATATATATATATATATATATATATATATATACCTGCAAATATATATATATATATATATATATATATATATATATATATATATATATATATATATATTGCAGGTATATATATATATATATATATATATATATATATATATATATATATATTTTGAATGTACGATGTAAGGGTACTATGGCAACACACTGAGCACAACCTCGTTTATTATTGGCATGTTTTGTTTTTCATACACGTGCAGTAAAATATATCTCTAAAATGTGAAATATTTCATGGAAGATAGTCGTAGAAGACAACTTCACAGACCATATGATACTATTACGTGAGCTTACACTTCAAACTGCACTGTGTGAACGCATACAATAAAAGAAAAATCAGCAAACATATCTTTTATTTTTATATAATATGTAGCATTTCTAATATCCGCGGGCAAAACGACAGGTTTACCTATCACATAAAAGTTCGAAGAAAAAGACATTAATTGGTAGAGCATGACTCAGATGTAAATGTTTGCAGTGCATACAGAAGCATAACTGTCTAAAGCAGGATTCTGTACTGTATGGCCTATTAAGGTCCTAAAGGAGTTAGCCCTTGATGGCAGAATATGTATGAATACAGACCTGTCACTTACAACAAATCCAAACTCGTCAGTAGCTAACAAGCCAAGTCTTTATAATACCTCACAGACATCGACATCAGATGGGACCCTATGGACAGACCAGATACAACACCATTAGCTAACTTTCTCTCTCTCTCTCTTTCTCTCTCTCTCTCTCTCTCTCTCTCTCTCTCTCTCTCTCTCTCTCTCTCTCTCTCTCTCTCTCTCTCTCTCTCTCTCTCTCTCTCTCTCTTTCTCTCTCTCTGATAGAACTGTAGCTACAGAACGCCAAAGAGTAGCGGGCAAACAATAGAAATTATATTTTAATGATGAAGGGTAATATCTGCAAAACGATTATAGGCTTCGTGATGGCTGATTTTATTGGTTACTGTTAGACATCAGTCTAGAAAACCAAATTCTAGAAATGAATGAATGAATGAATGAATGAATGTTTAACGACACCCCATCGGCTATTGGGTGTCACACTATGGTAATGTAAACAAATAAGGTGATGATCAACATCAAGGTTTAAATAAAAACAGTGTAAAGAACTGTGCAAAAATACAAATATCACAGATAGATACGGACTTTTACTCAAAATTTCAATTTGTGCTGTATTGGCCATTCTCAAAGAGAATGTTACACCCCTGCACCACGATGAGGTTACAGCACGCGCAGGGAAATGCCAATAATCACATACAACAAATACAATCCCTGCCCCACTGATGTTTGAGGACACTGACTCACAGATAGATAGCAACACACAGCCAATAATCCGACCAGTTATTTATAGTCAAAACGTTAAACAAGCTTAAGCTAACCATAGTGCCTGTTCAGTATGTACTGATTTCAAAGAGCACAGTTGCAATCTGCCACTGAGGTCTCAGTCGGGTTTAGCCATTATATGATGTCTGAAGGAACACGTTTTAGAGACGTTATTTAAAGACTATTTGCAGATTTCTCACATCATCAACTAATACACATATGTTTTCTGATGCAATGCCCTGAACCACCACCAACACCTGGTGTTTATGAGTGTTTTCTGTCACGACTGTCATAAAGTCATTAGAATTTTGTCTAAATTGTGCGAAATATGCCGCTTTGTCATTCTTCTTCTTCTTCTTCTCGTTCGGTTTCATATGCTCACTAAACCCTGAGATGTGCTGCATCAATGAACTGGATCGTCAGTTGGAGACCACAAGGGCTGCCCCATAGTTTTTCTTTGATGCTCTTTTATTCTGGCCAGATGTTTTGTCTTATGTTTTGGAGGAGACCGCAACTTTGAAGAACGTGTTCTGGTGTCTGAGATCCACTGTTGCAGGGACATTCTTCTGTATGTTCGAGAATTAGGCGATGGGGGTGAGCCTTTAGTCTACAATGTCCAGTCCTGAGTCTACAAATGTGGACTTGCTGTTTTCTTTCCAGGTGCCACATTGGGTCCGATGGGTATGTACTACCTGCTTTGTCATTCAGATTTGCTGAGTGCGTTTTAAGAGGACATTCTTTCTTCAGACAAAACTGACAGAACAACCTTGGGACACTTTGTTAAAGATATGAGTTTGGGTATACTATACTAATGGTTTTGTCGTTCAGAATCTCACTGAAATCAACAGTAAGAGAAAGCGATTATATATTTGACAAACGTCTGACAGCATAAGCTTCAGATTATAATATCTAAGTAATACAGTCGGGTATTGTGTAGACCCTGTCGTACATATAAAAAAAAAACCCTGCGAAACCACAAATTGCAAAACTATTATTTAATGATGATATGGACAAAGATACGATATGGTTAAAAAATCTCTGGAAACAGGCTTAAGTTTACATCATGGGAAATGTCTGTGTGTATCCCTGAAATCCTCATCATTTACATTGTGAACATAATTTTATATGCACGGTGGTATGCTAAGGAGTTGCAGCCAAAGTCCAGTATCCACCATCCGATTTTCGCACAGTTCTTTACACTGTGTTTTGATTTACCTCTTGCATTTTTATATTCATGTTGTTCGTCGTTTTATTTTTGCATTTACCTTGGTTTGACACCCAATAGCCGATGCATTTTTCGTGCTGGGGTGTCGTTAAACATTCTTTCATTCATTCATTCATTCATTCATTCATTCATTCATTCATTCATTCATTCATTCATTCCACCATCCGAACATGGTAGTTCTAGTTATCATTCGTATATCACAACCTCTTCCAATCTGTTGTGATGCACTTGCCTGAGTCCATAATTTAACAGCCACAGAGCACTAACCGTTGGGGGAATGCTAGACCTAATGACACGTCCATTAATTCAGCGAGTACCAACCTCTGCTGCGAAAACCTAGTGGGCAGTCCGTTAGTCCAGCGTACGTCGACCTTGGACGCTCTAGCCCACCAGTCCAGCGAGCGCCTACCTTTGCACCTATGCGAACTCATTCGTCAGGTTGTCAGCCTAGCCTGAATCACGCTAATGGAATAAAAGGTTTTTTCTTCCAGCTAGTCAATTAGCCTATCGTGCACCAACCTCTGAATGTTGTTGTGAACCATTTGTCAGCCTAGTGCTCCACTTCAGTATTCCTTCAGATAAACCGGCCTTACTGAAAACCATTTTCCATCCGCTACTAGTGTACGTGTAATAATCTTAGTTATCGGTCTTGTTTGTATATATACCGGCCTCGGTGGCGTCGTGGTAGGCCATCGGTCTACAGGCTGGTAGGCACTGGGTTCGGATCCCAGTCGAGGCATGGGGGTTTTAATCCAGATACCGACTCCAAACCCTGAGTGAGTGCTCCGCAAGGCTCAATGGGTAGGTGTAAACCACTTGCACCGACCAGTGATCCATAACTGGTTCAACAAAGGCCATGGTTTGTGCTATCCTGCCCGTGGGAAGCGCAAATAAAAAATCCCTTGCTGCCTGTCGTAAAAGAGTAGCCTATGTGGCGACAGCGGGTTTCCTCTCAAAATCTGTGTGGTCCTTAACCATATGTCTGACGCCATATAACCGTAAATAAAATGTGTTGAGTGCGTCGTTAAATAAAACATTTCTTTCTTTCCTTCAGATAATGTTGTCGAGCGTCATGTGGATGGATGTCGCTAGGCCTTTAACGACACGGTCCTCCTTATAAATATTAGATCGCATATTTGTTGCTGGATTTCTGAAGAGATATCCTTGGTCATTGTCCCTTTATGCAGATAATGTATTTCGTTGCAGGTGTATGCTTTAGGTTGATAGTCCTTTCAGTCGTGTGACATTGGTCCTTTGCCACTTAGATAGATATACTAGTATGTGCTCTAATATACTCTTCAAAAAAAGAAACGCAAAAGGGTACAAATGGGTTATAACTCCGATTTTATGTTTCCTACCGGTTCATGCTTTGTGAATATAAGGTCATTGCATGTCCCAAACACATTCCCACGGTTACATTCGATAAAACGCAGCTACTGTACAATAAAGTTCCAAAATGTGAATATTCGCAAAAACGCAGCCACGTGCAAACCATGTCACCACTGCACGTGCGTTGTCTGCACGTGCAACATGAACACCGACAGTATAAAAGTGCAGGGTGTTCGCTTGCCTGGCCTCTGTATCTGGCCGACAGTTGACAATCCAGGACATGCCACGTCTCAGTGAACCGCAGAGAAACAATGCCATCGGCCGACTAGACGCAGGCGAATCCAGAACGGCCGTTGCCAGGGCATTCCATGTGTCCCCAAGCACCATCTCCAGACTGTGGGACCGTTACCAGCAACATGGATCAACACGTGACCTCCCTAGATCCGGTCGACCACGGGTCACTACCCCCGGGCAGGACCGCTACATCCGGGTACGCCACCTTCGGGAACGATTGACTACTGCCACCTCCACAGCCGCAGCAATACCAGGTTTGCGCAGGATATCCGACCAGACCGTACGGAACCGCCTACGTGAGGTAGGAATTCGTGCCAGACGTCCAGTTCGAGGTGTCATCTTAACACCACAACACCGTCGACTCCGACTGCAGTGGTGCCAGATTCATCGACAATGGCCTCGACTGCGATGGAGACAGGTGTGGTTCAGTGACGAGTCCCGATTTCTGCTCCGACGTCATGATGGAAGATGTCGCGTGTATAGGCGTCGTGGTGAACGTTATGCGGCAAACTGCGTGCAGGAAGTGGACAGATTCGGCGGGGGTAGTGTCATGGTGTGGGCAGCCATCTCACACACTGGCAGAACTGACCTGGTCCACGTGCAGGGCAACCTGAATGCACAGGGCTACATTGACCAGATCCTCCGGCCACACATCGTTCCAGTTATGGCCAACGCCAACGCAGTGTTCCAACATGACAACGCCAGGCCTCACACAGCACGTCTCACAACGGCTTTCCTACAGAACAACAACATTAATGTCCTTCCTTGGCCATCGATATCACCGGATTTGAACCCAATTGAGCATCTATGGGACGAGTTGGACCGACGCCTCCGACAGCGACAACCACAGCCCCAGACCCTGTCCGAGCTGGCAGCAGCCTTGCAGGCCGAGTGGGCCACCATCCCCCGGGACGTCATCCGTACTCTGGTTGCTTCAATGGGCAGGCGGTGCCAGGCAGTTGTCAACACACGCGGAGGCCACACCCGGTATTGACTCCAGATGACCTTGACCTTGGTGGTGTGTCCTATCACTTACTCACAATGGACTAGAGTGAATTGTGAACAATCCTGCAACATTTGGTAATTATCGGACTCACCATTCAATAATTAAATCAATTCTCCAAATGTTACGACAATGTGGTTTTGCGTTTCTTCTTTTGAAGAGTATATAATTTAGAATCATGTAATAGTATTCTTACCACCGCTGTTTCCGTAATTCGTGGGTGCAATCGTGCTAAGACGTCCTTTCGATTTGCACTGCATAAAGATGCCGCCTTGGCCGCGATTACTGTTTTGTCGATTAGATCCAACACCACATTATTTACAATCTGAAGAAACGACACATACTGGGCATTGTCATCCAGTACAGAGAGTGGAACACATGCATTTGGTTGTATGGGTAAAACACAGGTCCATTTTGCCACTTGGAGACATATTGGTCTATGTACTAAAATAGTTAGGAGTCCAGACTCGATCTCTAATGACGTCATACGCATACAATTTGCATGGCGTTGTCATGACATTAGTGTCTCAAGACTCTAAAAGAGTTATACGCACCAGGCCTAGTATGATATCTGTTTCCAGTGATACGAATGCATGCAATCACGACTAGTCAAGACCTCCCTTGGCTTGAACATTGTGTTCAGATACGGCCTTGACTGCTATATCTGTTTTGTCGTTCAGACTGCAGTAGTTAAATCTCTTTTGAGGTGCGACCGTCATCACACCCACGACTGAACATACTAGTAGATCTAACTAACCCTGCTTTGCCCTGAACGCGCGGGGTTCCATCTACGTCAGACCAGTGTCACTTTCTCGACTAATCTTAAGCCACATTATCTACCAGTTGTTGGTGTCCATCTGCAGGTCAGGGAAGAAAATATTTGTAGCTTAGTACGCCTAATTGATCTGCACAGTCTTACCGCCCGTGGCGGGTACACGGGATGGTGTCTGTGTATCGTGTTTACGAGAAGATAAGCCGGAACAATACAAGCAGACGCCGATGTGGTTTAAGACACTCCTACTCAACATTTCTATAAACACTAAAAACTGGAAAGTATTCAACATACAACTGGAACACAAAATACTGAGGAGCAGCAGACGATGATCGTCGAGCGTGCGTTCAAGTCCTAAACGCGGACCTGTCATGCCTTGTAACCTGTCTCTGGCGAAATTAGAGGTTGTCCCCACGACATGCGTGCTTGAAAGTTTTCTGACGGAAGCATGCTAATAATTAATTACCTACACCCACAAATAACGACTCTGTGGGTAGGTGTAAGGCCACTACATCGACTTCTCTCTCAATAACCACTAACCGTATCTTCTGGACAGACAGTCCAGATAGCTAAGGTGTTTGTCCAGGACAGCGTACTTGAACCTTAACTGGATATAAGAACAAAAATAACTGCGTTTTATCATGGAAACAGTAATCACATTGTCAAAATCCATTTTTGACTGCCGTGTGAAGACATATATACGACTGTTAAAACGTTACTGCTTTTCTCGTTCATTTTTTTTATTATAAATTATTCAATATTCACTGCAATTTAGGTGTGTTTCACAAGGCTAAGGGATAAATACCTTTCAAAATGTTTTAGAGAAGGGATGATACAAAATAGAGACAGTTTTATTAAATATTCAAATGTATAGCCTCAAGTCGTTAGCAAATTGGCATCCCGTAAATTGATTTCAGCGCTTTGGTATTTGTAACGTGGGCGAAAGAAAGGTGTTCACTTGTATGAATTCATTATCTTAATCTTTACGCCGGGGGTAAAATATCCATCAGACTGACTAGAACAAAACGTGTCACATACTAAACCGCATTTAATATACTGGTCAACTCGACTTGCTGACCTCGGGTGACTGGTCCTACTTACCTAACTCACTTGGGCTGCCGTAGTCTGGTCTGAATGAGAGCGTCTTATTTACGACATTCACACATTGATGTATTGCATTCATCACCTAGGTCTGAAGCGAAGTGATCGTCCGATGTTATGAAATAAACCGTCCTGGTGAAAGACTTCTAGTCTAAACAGATCCCATCTAGGAAAAGGATTACATAATATATATGCAAATTGGAACTCATGACCCCAGCCATAAACAGAAAGAAAGAAAGAAGTGTTTTATTTAACGACGCACTCAACACATTTTATTTACGGTTATATGGCGTCAGACATATGGTTAAGGACCACACAGATTTTTAGAGGAAACCCGCTGTCGCCACTACATGGGCTACTCTTCCGATTGGCAGCAAGGGATCTTTTATTTGCGCTTCCCACAGGCAGGATAGCACAAACCATGGCCTTTGTTGAACCAGTTATGGATCACTGGTCGGTGCAAGTGGTTTACACCTACCCACTGAGCCTTGCGGAGCACTCACTCAGGGTTTGGAGTCGGTATCTGGATTAAAAATCCTATGCCTCGACTGGGATCCGAACCCAGTACCTACCAGCCTGTAGACCGATGGCCTGCCACGACGCCGGTGCCATAGACAGAAGTGTGGTAGGATTGAGAAGGCATCTTATTTTGTTTCACGACACCACGAGAGCACATTAATTAATCATCGGTTACTAGATCTCAAACATTTGGTAATTATGACACGTAGTTTTCAGAGGAAACCCGCTACATTTTTTACATTAGCAGCAAGGGGTCTTTTACATGCACTTGCCCACAGACATGACAGTACATACCGCATACGTATTTTGATATACCCATCGTAGGCAATGAATGAGACGAAAAAAAGTCAATGACTGAAACAGAAACGGTGTTTGATTAATTTAAAAGATGGTAGGTATTGGGTTCGCTTCCCGGTACTGGCTTCCACCTAGAATGCTTTTTCAACGGCTCGGCGACTCAGTGAAATCTCTCACCAAGGGCCGTTTTCCATGTGTAGTTTTTGGTGTTGAGTAGGCGTAGTGCGGGCGCGGAACACAAAAAGCGGACACATCAAGAAATCGAGTCACTTGTTATCAGTATGACTGTTTTCATTTATACGCGGCGCACGTTTTCTTAACCGCCCCTGTACGAGAAATAGCTCAATGGGCCCACCAACGGAGATTGATCCTAAACCGACCGCGCATCAGGCAAGCGCTTTACCACTGGGCTACATCATACCCATTTATACAAGTATACATTAACCATCTATCCTGGACTGACAGCCCAGAAAGATATAGTGCATACACAGAAAAGCGTATCAACTTTATTTAAGCATGAAAAATATTCTAAAGCTTCGAGAATGTAATTTACCATTGTTTGGAATCTTGCTACTTTTACAATATATATGAAGCATCGCTAAAAAAGAAAAAAAAGGTGCAATGATCAGTATAAGAAAACAGTTCCACAGAAAATGTTGAAGAGCCACATCTGTCCGTCCATCAACTCAAAACTAAATGAATTTTCTGTTCAGGGGAAGGGGCGTAGACCCGTGGTAAAGCGCTCGCTCGATGCGCTGTCGGTCTGGGATCGATCCCCATCGGTGGGCCCATTGGGGTATTTCTCGCTCCAGCCAGTGCACCACGACTGGTATATCAAAGACCGTGGTATGTACTACCCTGCCTGTGGGATGGTGCATATAAAAGAACCCTTGCTGCTAATCGAAAAGAGTAGCCCATGAAGTGGTGACAGAGGGTTTCCTCTCTCAATATATGTGTGGTCCTTAACCATATGTCTGACGCTATATAACCGTAAATAACATGTGTTGAGTGCGTCGTTAAATAAAACATTTTTTTCTTTCTTTTTGTTCAGAAAAGGTTATTCACCTCCCGAATGACTCATAGTTCTATGTTCGACATAGCCAGGATTTTATATTTGGAGACTCCTACATTGCAGGGGTGGGGTGGGTGGGGGTGGGGGGCAACATGTACACTATCTTTTACATGCGTTATTGGGCGACAGGCAAATATATAAACGTTGGATGGGAAAAAGGTATGATTGGGCGGGGGCAGAACATATCCTTCTCTCTTGATATGTCAATGCTTGGATCATCGTGGGTCTATGTAATCAGAAGAGTTTATGGCCATAAGTTAATATGGCTGGAGTGCAGCTTAGACCCTTAGGTGCGATGTGTCGTAGGGTCATTTGCCCTAAGTGGACCCGTTACATCCCCCTTCCAATATCACCCACCAATACCTCACGACTGGTATATCAGAGACCGTGATATTTGTTTTTCTGACATTGAGGAAAACGCATATAAAAGATCAGTTATTTCATGTCGGTAAAAATATGTATCGGCAGCGGATACTCGATCTAGACCAGGTGAAACAACTAACCGTATGCTAGATGTCACCAAATATCCATAGTTTAAAATGTGATGACGTTTCATCAAAGAAATATTTCTTTCCTTTTCATAAGGTAACGCGAGCAACAAAGAAATAAATCCAACGTGCATTTTTATTGATCAAAAAGGTGTTACCACAGGTGGAAAATGTAAGCGGTCGTATATCTATATGCATTCAGTACTACACCATTACATTCCACACTCGTCTTTTTCAGTTAATTCGGTATCACGTTTCGTGTTCCTCTTGTTACCAAATGTCATAGCAAGCGGGATAGCAAAGCAGTCGTACATCGTCTCAAATAACGGGCACATTAATGAAGTGCTTTTTCTTTACAGCTAGAAACAAAAAGGAGTCCTTCCAAACTTAAAGGACACTTCGTATTTCATTTTTGAGGGGTGGAGGTGGACAACTGCATCTTCTGCCACCCGCTCGCTTGATGCGCGATCGGTTTAGGATCGATCCCCGTCGGTAACTCCACTGGACTATTTCTCGTTCCTGCCAGTGCTCCACAACTGGTGTAACAAAGGCCGTTGTATGTACTATCATGCCTGTGGGATGGTGCATATAAAAGATCCCTTGCTGCTAATCAAACAAGAGTAGCCCATGAAGTGGCGACAGCGGGTTTCCTCTCTCGATATCTGTATGGTCCTTAACCATATATCTGACGCCATATAACCTTAAAATAAAATGTGTTGAATGCGTCGTTAAATTAGATATTTCCTTCCTTCTCCCACTAGTTACGAACCTGGGCCCAGATTTTCGAAGCTATCTTAGCACTACAATATCGTAAAACCGTAGTAGGGTATGGCAAGCGACGTTGTGACGTCATAGCTTACGACGGGTTTACGATATCTTAGCGCTAAGATGGCTTCGAAAATCTGTAGCATGACCAGTTGGTAGGGCCCTCGCCTAAGGTTCTTGAGTGCACCACGTCTGGTATATCAAATGCCGTGGTATATGCTGCCTTGTCTGTGAAAAAGTGCACATAAAAGAGCCCTTGTTGATAGTGAAACAAAAATGTAGCGCTTCCTTTGAAAACTATGTCAGAATGATCAGCCGTTTGACCAATAACAGATGAGTAATTGAGGTTAAAAAATGGGGGGGGGGGGGGGATTCGAGAGCGCGCCGATTTTTCTTTAGGAAGGACATGTTTTATTTAACCACTCACTCTACACATTTATTTTACTGTTATATGGCGTTGGACATATGATTAAGGACCATACATAATTTATATTGAGAGAGGAAACCCGCTATCGCCACTTCATGGGCTACTCTTTTCGATTAGCAGCAAGGTATCTTTTTATATGCACCTTCCCACAGACAGGATAGTATATACCACGGCATCGAGCATTGACTGGAACGAGAAATAGCCCAATGGGCCCACCGATGGGAATAGATCCACCACTGAGCTACGTCCCGCCCACATTTCTTTAGGTAGCATAGATCGGCTTTTTCATTAGTCCCCGTCGGTTTCTACCAGTCCAACCGGAAGGAACTATAGGTTTCATATCCGACCATTTATCCGTCCGTACGTCTGTCTGTCTGTCTGTCCGTCCGTCCGTCCGTCATATAGTTTTCCAGATCTTTTTTCAGAATGCCTTGACATATTGAGCTAAATGTTTGTGTGTAGTTATATCATGTAATACAAAATAAGTTTGACTTTCATGGCGATTTACTCATTTTTGACAATTATAGCCCGGGTTGAGATATGAACTTTGTTTTCCCATGTTGTTGTTGTTTTTTAAACAATACTTTGAGATACTGAGCTGATATGTTGTGTATAGCTTTATCGTGTTCTATTGCAGATCAAGTTTCACTTTCAAGGCCATTTACCCATTTTCCACAGAGTTATTGTCCTTGAACGTAGGAGATACGAAAAAAATTATAATTTGACAAATAATATTGTCTAGAAAGGGTCGGGTTCACAGAAAAGCATTTAAAAAAAAAAAAAAATACGCATAATCAATGAGCTATAACGGGTTTTATTAAACAAAACCAACTTGTAAATATCTGCTAATTTTGTTCCTGACATGTAGATTAAGAACTAGTTTACAGGTTTAATTAGTTTTCCGAAGAATGCCAGCTAATTACAAAAAGCAGCCAGCTGCGTGAAAGTGTTAATGTCAATCACGGCATGACGTGCGTTGAACAAAGTTTGCTGCATGTTTCAAGATGGCTAACATGATGTAATGGTCAGCACTAAAACTCGGACCCTGTAGTGCTAGTGAGACGCACGTGGTTTGATTTAATAGGCTACGTCAGTGACGTAACTTCACGTACTGTCGACATGGAATTTAACGAAGCTAGATATATCAGCACAGTTCTGAATACTTGCCATCATTACACAAACACCTAGATAAGCTCCGGGAGTAATTAAATGCATTATTTATGCAAAGGTTTTGGTGTCTATTTAACAATGGGGCGGGACGTAGCCCAGTGGTAAAGCGTCTGATGCGCAGTCAGTCTAGGATTGATCCCCGTCAATGGGCCAATTGAGCTATTTCTCGTTCAAGCCAGTGTACCACGACTGGTATATCAAAAGCCGGGGTATGTGCTATCCTGTCTGTGGGACGGTAATGCACAGTATATGGGAAACTGCATATAAAAGATCCTTTGCTACTTTTCGGTATTGTGCGCCAGGGGGTTTCCCCTCTCTCTCAACCAAGTACTAGATACCAAACGGCCGTGTCGTTAAAAACGCAAATTCCTATAGTTGAGTGGTCAGAACGCCCCTAAAGTACCATTGGTCAAAGGATCGATTCCTGTCGGGGTCCTTATTGGGTTTTCCCTATTCCAACCACTGCTCCACAACTGGTATATTAAATTTAAGTCTTCGGATTTAAGGCTGGTGGGTTCTGAGTTCGTGTATTTACTGTCTCTAACCATTGAGAAACGACCGAATGAATGAATAAATGAATGAATGAATGAATGAACGAATTAATAAAATGAATGAATGAATAAATGAAATGAATGAATGAATAAATGAAATGAATGAAATGAATGAAATGAATGAACAAAATGAATGAATGCATGAATGCATGAATGAATGAATGAATGAATAAATAAATAAAATGAATGAACAAAACGAATGAATGCATAAATGCATGAATGAATGAATGAATGAATGAATGAATGAATGAATGAATGAGTACAATGAGATGGAACCTTCACCGACATGTTTTATCTGTCCCGAAACTGACCTATACCCAGTCGGCTTGTCTTTGTAGAGCCGGCGAGCTATGATTAATGGACGGCATCGGTCAGAGAGATGAAAATGAGATAATTTATGTCTGTTTGTTTTATTATTTCCGCCGAGGCTCAAAGCAATGCATTGTGTAAGAACAAACTGTAACTGTCACAAACAGAATAATCCGGTCCCAATATTAAAACAAACTGGTTCTCGGGGACATTCCATCTCAGGATGATCGCACACATTCCGCATTAACTAACGACAGGACCGCAGATTTTTTTTTTTTTTTTTTAATAATAACAAAAAATAATAAATAAGTAAGTTACTTAAATAATAAAGTAAGTAGTAAAATAAGCAAGTAAATAAGTCAAAGTTTGAATAAATAAATAAATATTCAGTACATAAAAAAGAAAGACATGTTTTATTATTTAACGACGCACTCAACACATTTTATTTAAGGTTATATGGCGTCAGACATATGGTTAAGAACCACATAGATACTGAGAGAGAAAACCCGCTGTCGCCACTTCATAGGCTACTCATTCCGATTAGCAGCAAGGGATTTTTTATATGCACCATCCCACAGACAAGGTAGTACATACCACGGCCTTTGGTATACCAGTCGTGGTGCACGGCTGGAACGAGAAATAGCCCAATGGGTCCACCGACGGGGATCGATCCCACATCGACCGCACATCGAGTAAGTAAGTACGTAAGTAAGTACGTAAGTAAGTAAGTACGTAAGTAAGTAAGTAAGTAAGTAAAAGTAAATAAGTACGTAAGTAAGTAGTAAGCAAGTAAGTAAGTAAGTAAGTAAATACGTAAGTTGCATTTATTTATCTATTACCCTGTTACAAGAAGAGTAGCGCAGATTAAGTTGCATAGTAGTCCTTTAGTATTCAAAATTAAGTAAGCAGGGCAGAAGGGTCGGGCTGCACATCACAAGGACACTCGATTTATATAACAGAATTTGAAAAAAAAAGCTGTTATGGTAAACATTTTAATAAAACAGTTAAACGTTAGAACATTTTGATTTGTGTCACTCAACTTAATTGTAAGTATGAATGGACGCGTACATTTGCGTTTTGAAAGCATCATTAATAATTTTTACCTGGTGCACGTTAGAACACATTATTAAAATATTTATGCTAATACAAGGATGGATTGAATACCAAAACATAAAAAAAATTAAGTAAATAATAAAATAAAATGAAATAAAATAAAATATATAAAAAAAATAAAAAATAAAAATAATAAAATAAATGAAATGAAATAATAAACCAACAATTAATCAGTAAATTTTACTCTTTTTTTAGTTTACTGATAAACTGAATAAATTCTCTTGATAAATTAAATATATGTTACTGAAGAATTGAATAAATTATATTAATATTATAAATCAATCTTACTCAAATTTGAATACGTATTATTAATAAGTCCCGGACCCTCCGAATCATGAATCAATTGAACAGTTTTTAGTAAGTTCAATAAACTTTACTGATAACTTGATAAAATGTTAGTGATAAATTCTGCTAAATTTTATAGACCTCCTACAATCTTCATTTTACTTCACACGAATAAAGTAATTAAAAATATATTTTCCACAAAAAGGAAACCCACTCCAAAATATATAACACACAACGTAGCCGTCCTCAGCATTCAAAATTGAATTAAGTAGGACGGAAGGGTCATGTGACATGTCACAGGGTCACTCGACTTATATAACAGAATTTGAAAAAAAGAAACTGCGAACGTTAGTATCGTGTAAACATTTTAATAAAACATTTAACGTTAAAACATTTCTAGTTTTATTAATTATAAGAACGAATGCACGCTTACATATGCCTTTTGGAAGCATCATTAATCATTTTTAACTGGTTATTAAGGATTTATTCAAACACGTATGTTAATACAAAGATGGACAGAATACCAAAACATCCATCTGTATGAATCTTCCGCCATCTGTATTACTAATAAGGCTAAAAAAAAAAAAAAAAACCTCTATATAATAAGTAAATATTAATTACATTATCGGCGCCTTTAGATACGCTCGTTTAAAAGCAAATTTTGTTATTTACTAAAAACATTTAAGTTTTATTTTCAGGTTAATATATACAAAACCCACTCCTAGCGAGTTTTAGCGGCGACTGACTCAGCCCTCTCTGCTCTGCTGGTAGTCTGTCATTGTTCGGAGGTCCGCTATTGGCTACCTGTGCTCAGGTAAACAGCCATTGACGATCGGGCTTCGTTTTGACTAGAGAGTCGGCAGGGCTTTCGGACTATTTCGAGCGTCGAATGAGAGTCGATACGGCGTTACAGTGGAACAGCGCAATTCAATATGAAGATAAAGCGTTCTACGCCACGGCGATGGATTGGGAATATGTTTCGGCAAATTGGAGGGAAATTATAAACAAAGAAAGCCGAGTTTGTTCTGTGTATTGTTACAAGCTGGATATGTTAAGTGTGTGAAAAAACAACAACAACAACAACATGAATTCACAGGCTAGTTTGGATTATATTATAGAAAATGAGGAGTTTATTCGCAAGTTTTCGGATAGTAAGTTATTATTTTTCTTTTTTGAATGTATGCTTTAATGCATTAGTATTTTGTAGCACGGCTTTTGATTACAGGACTTAGCTGAAATTACCTATCAACCGTATGGCGATTGGTTTGGTTAGTTTTATTAGAAAATTGTTTATAAGTATTAAATGCTGCAGATGGAATCGTAGGAGAAGATGGGATGAAAGGGAGGGGGTAACCTGTGATGAAGTTCGATGAAGAACATTCCCAGGAATGGACCAAATCAGATATTTGTTCTTGTTAGTGGATATTTACTGTGAAAAAGAAACATTCATGTCGGAAAGGGTCCATTTGTCAATATAACTTGGCTGCTTTTCGCCGTCATTTGAAACAGGTGTGTTTAAGTCCGTCCGGAAACCGGTGACCGTCTCAGACAGGTACTTGCCAAACGTTCTCTTTGATGTACAACATTCAAATACCGCTGCCCGGGCTCTCATAGTCGGCTTTTCTCGCCAGGTAACACAAATACAAGGAATGGGCTGAAAATATACACGATATGTGCACCTTCGCCGTAATTAAAAACAACATTTAGCAGAAAAAAAAAGAAAAGAAAAAACATTTGTTCTCTTCTGGTTTCTTTAAGGAAAGAAGTATTTGAACAGTCATGAGTGACGTACCTGTGTTTGGTGTTTGGATTTCACCATGGTGGTGCAAATTCAAACGTAGAGGGTTTGGTAGTTATAAAGTCAATACTATTATTATTATTATTATGAACACAAATTTTAATAAGTAAGCGTGTACAATATAAAAGATTAAATGCCGTGTCAGATGGTCCTGCGTTATACATTTGACATCTTTGTTTTAACACGTTAAAGTTAAAAGTAAATTGTTACTGACGCGATGACAACTGTATACTCTCTCTCTCTCTCTCTCTCTCTCTCTCTCTCTCTCTCTCTCTCTCTCTCTCTCTCTCTCTCTCTCTCTCTCTCTCTCTCTCTGTATGATTTCATTCAATTGGTCAATATGAATATATAAAGATATACTTTCCTATTTGAACTACAACGTTTCAAAACTCGAATAAATCAACATTTATCCAATTAGTTGTCTGTTGACTAAACATATTGACAAGTGAATTTGAACACAGTGGTCCGTGGACTCTGTACTGGCTGTAGCTGGACTACGCTGGAGGTGGCTGTAACTGGACAGTCGCCAGTCCTAACGGGTTCTGCATATTTTCCCAGGATTCAGTTGCAGGATGCGAGCCGAAACTTCAAACATGTTTTATCTGAAATGGGGCTTTCTGTAATCTTGTCAAACATACCGCATATTCAGTAATCTCAATCATTTTGACAATTATAGGTTTGTTTCTTTCTTTTTCTGTATTCTTCTTATTTTATAAATCATAGTCATTTTATGTTTGCAAACCGAATTAAACTTGTTATCTACATTCGGGTATATCTTCGTATGAAAGCGTGGGTTGGGTTGTACTATGGTGGTGCACTGCAAGTGTTCGTTTTATACGTTTCCGGAGTTACTCGATTACATTTATTTCAGTGGGTAGGGTTATAAAAAGAATGATAGCATACGTTGGGATGGTGACTGTGGGTATCTAAAACGATAGTTTGCGGTTATGACTTTACAGGAACTGCCTTAATGTAAATATTGAAAAACTATTTTGCCTTACGGCCAGTGGTATTTCGAAAAAAAGTTATGAATCTAATTTTAAATATGTATACGATGTAGAAAAGGATAACAATTTAGTGTTTTAGTATTTGCTTTACAATATATTATAATGTGTTAAAATTTCAAGTCTGAAATATGAAAGAATCTCAAGATTCCAGGTATGTCTACCAAAGCGTAACTGACTTTCACTTCTGTTTGTCCAAGACAGCGGGTCGATGGTTAACAGTTAGTGGTTAGTGAGGGAGACGTCGTATAGTGGTCGTACACCTACCAGCCTTATTTGTCCGAAGACTTAACCTAAACACCACCAAGGTCGGTTTTTACTGGGCTGTTTGAACCTTGTACTGGGCTGTTTGAACCTTCTACTGGGTTGTTTGAAACTTGTACTGGGCTGTTTGAACTTTGTACTGGGCTGTTTGAAACTTCTACTGGGTTGTTTGAACCTTCTACTGGGCTGTTTGAACCTTCTACTGGGCTGTTTGAAACTTGTACTGGGTTGTTTGAAACTTGTACTGGGCTGTTTGAACCTTCTACTGGGCTGTTTGAACCTTCTACTGGGCTGTTTGAACCTTCTACTGGGCTGTTTGAACTTTGTACTGGGCTGTTTGAACTTTGTACTGGGCTGTTTGAACCTTCTACTGGGCTGTTTGAACCTTCTACTGGGTTGTTTGAACTTTGTACTGGGCTGTTTGAACTTTGTACTGGGCTGGTTGAAACTTGTATTGGGCTGTTTGAACCTTCTAATGGGCTGTTTGAACCTTCTACTGGGTTGTTTGAACCTTCTACTGGGCTGTTTGAACCTTCTACTGGGCTGTTTGAAACTTGTACTGGGCTGTTTGAACCTTCTGCTGGGCTGTTTGAAACTTCTACTGGGCTGTTTGAACCTTCTGCTGGGCTGTTTGAACCTTCTGTTGGGCTGTTTGAACCTTGTACTGGGCTGTTTGAACCTTCTACTGGGTTGTTTGAACCTTCTACTGGGCTGTTTGAACCTTCTACTGGGCTGTTTGAACCTTGTACTGGGCTGTTTGAACCTTCTACTGGGCTGTTTGAAACTTGTACTGGGCTGTTTGAACCTTCTACTGGGCTGTTTGAACCTTCTGCTGGGCTGTTTGAACCGTGTACTGGGCTGTTTAAAACTTGTTCTAGGCTGTTTGAAACTTCTACTGGGTTGTTTGAAACTTGTATTGGTCTATTTGAAACTTCTACCGGGCTGTTTGAAATCTTCTACTGGGCTGTTTGAACTTTAATTGCTTCATGGTTTACACAGCCGCTCACTGCGGGCTCGAGAAAGACAGGTAAAAAGCTAACGCAGATAAACGCAGGTATAAATTAAGGGGAGTAGACGCAGTTACAAATTAAAAGAGATAGATACAGGTGCGAATTAAAGGAGATAGACATAGGTAATAGCTAAGGAAGATACCCACAGGTAAATATTAGGACAAATGGACGAGGATTTAACTCATTAAAGCTGTTTGTCGTCGAGTCGTCCTAACCGGATCTCTGCAGAAACATCCTGGTGTCGATCCCCGCGCTATAGAAAGCGGTCCATCCGAGAAGCTAGATGGTCAGGGTCGTTACAAAACGGATCACATGGGGCGGGGAAGAACCGTAATTGCTAAATAATACATGGTGGGGTCGCTTCCAATGTTTCACTATGCATACTTGCTTTGGATCAGAGTAGATTCTAGTTAAACCAAAGTTTCTCATGTTCACTTAAGAAGAAAAAACAACAACAAAAATGCCACACACACACACACACACACACACACACAACCACCCACACACACACAACAAAACAAAGAGGGTACATGCATTTTAAAAAATCTTTTAAGTTTAAAATTTTCTACAAAATATCACAAAGAACAAAGGAAGGCACTTAAATTTGAACAATTAAGCCAACTAGTATTTTTGTTTTCAGTTAAAATAGTAAAAGAAAAATACGTTGTATCTTTAAATAAGTTTCTATAAACTGAATTTGTTTTCTTTAATTTAAAAAATGTGTTTACGCAGTACAGAAGTAAACACTAATTAATAATATGAATATATGACCATAATAAACCGGATTATCTAATCATAAACCAACCCCGCCTTTTGTACATTAATAAACCTATACTTATAAATTTTATAAAGTTTATAAATGAGAAATTTCACCATTTTTAAGCTTTCGCATCTCCAGCTATTAGACAAATGAAACAATACCCTTCTCGCGTTTAGTATAAATGTGCAAGATGAATAAGGAAATGAAATAAGCGAACAATGCATGTATCGTTTTCGTCAAACGTAATCGTAACCGGGTGGAGTCCTGAACGTCATGATTTACATGACAATCTACCTGTGTAGTGTCATCCGAAAAACATTCAACATGTCATTTCATTTCAACTTATTTTCGTGCTTATATCCAATTCAGATCCAAGGACAGCGCGCACACCTCAGCTATCTGGGCTGTCTGTCCAGGACAGTGGATTAGTTGTTAGTCGGTTAGTGGTTCTTGAAAGAGAAGATGGTGTAGTGGCCTTACACCTACCCATTGAGCACTTAAGAATTCGCTCTTGGTTGGAACTGATACCGGGTTGCGAACCCTGTACCTACCAGCCTCTAGTCCGATGGCTTACACCACTGCACCACTGAGACTGGTGATCGTCTGCTTTACGCCGTTTGGAACACAGAACTTTCATTGATCATTGAACAAACAGACGATTACTAAAATAAGAGAATTGTGAGTGACGTTAACTGGATTAAATAATGCAATTCCGTATTATCACATCTTAAAGGGACATTCCTGAGTTTTCTACAAGTTTTAAGATGTTATCGACTAACAGAGGCTTTTTCACGACTGTAATTACATATCAAATATATTTTTCTGTATAAAATATTAGTGGCTGTATATTAAATGTGTTTCTAATCGTTCTAATATTTGTAAAAGGTTAAATTTCATTTTATTTCCTAAAAACTATTTTTTCATACGTACGAAATTATTTGAAGACAAAATCCAGTTTGGGCTTCTTACAAATATTAAGACGATCAGAAACACATTGAATATACAGATACTGATATTCTAAACAAGAAAATATATTTAATATTTAAATTTAATCGTAGAAATATTTTATTTGTCGGAAACATCTTACAATGGAGCAAACTCGGGAATGTCTCTTTATGGCAAGATTTAAAGGGATGGGATCCAGGTCAACCAAACCCTCTATTTGGCCAACATTTGTTTTTGAAATATGAATTTCGTACTTTTCTTTCAAATCAAATGCTAGTACCTTACGTATTTTACATTGATTCCACATGAATGGTTCTTTCTCAGGATGACTGATATACTCTGGACCCCCATACAAGATTCTTTCTGTCTTTGATTTTTGGAATTCCATTAATGTTAGATATTAAAATGTACACACCTTTCAAAGTTCCTAGATCCGCCACTAAGGTTAAAATTTAACAATTACGAACGAGCACATTTAAGATTGCGTGACCTGATGCCAAACCAGAACACATTCAACAACCTATCTGTATTGTCTAACTACTAGCAGGGCAGGGGACCACTTGTTTTAAGAGGCTTCAACTGATTATGATAAGATCGTGTATGCCTGTAACACGGGTACGAGTGGAGAGAAGGGCCGAACTGTAGAACTCCCGAGTCTTGACGAAGTTTGACGAAAAACACGCGGGCTCGTTAATGAAACTCGACGTTAAGTAGCTCGGGAGGCTCCGCGAATAATGATGGACGTAACTGTGTCAAATAGGTCAAGCGGCAGACCCCACCTTTGTCTGACCTTGCTGCATAACAGGTGACATCAATCAATTGTTAGAACTAGACAGTTTGCCCATGTCTTTGCCCAAACACAGGGGAGGTACTTTAGATCTAACCATGTTGGGATAACTCGTTTGGTAGATTTCCACGTTACCAAGCAGGGCGATCAGTACTGGACAGCCTTTGAAAAGTTAAACTTTGTTTTGTTTAACAACACTACTAGAGCACATTAATTTATTAATCATCGTAAAAGCCTTTTAATACCGAGTACTATTACAGAATTAACAACAACAAAAAACTGGCTTTTGAAACTAGTATGCCATATGTTATTATATTGTGTCGTGTTTGTTTCTTTTATTTCTTCTTTTCAACATATTGGAGCAATTCCATTTAATTTTTATAGTTTTTTGTTCAAGCACACATCTTAGCTATCTGAACTGCCTGGGTTAGTGAGAGAGAAGTTGGTGTAGTCGCCTTACGCATACTCATTGAGTCGTTAAGCTTTTTCTCATGGTGGGAGTCGGTGCCGGGCTGCGAACCCAGTACACAAAATTACTGTTCAGATGTGATCAATTTTCAGTTGTTTATCATAAACGCTGGTAATAGAAAAACTTTGGTATTCCGAGATACACGACATGAAGAGAAAACACGAAACACACACACACACACACACACACACACACACACACACACACACACACACATACATGTTGAAAGAGGACCAAGTATATACAAAACAAATCTGTGTTATCACAATTAGTATTTCATCTCTATCAAACAAAGTTTATAATGTTTTAAGTAAATCAAATTTGTAGTTATGATGAAAGGTCTTCTAAACTAATACCAAATATGACGTAAATCCCTTCATTCAACCGAACTCGTCAGAAATTATTACAATCGCATTAATAGTGTAGTAATAGACTTACTGGGTGATTTGGAGGTTATGTCATAGTTTTGTTTAAAATACCCTTTGATAAATTATGGCTATAATTTGTTTTTTTTGAGGTTTTGACTAGTTATTCACGTATATGTTAAAATATCCCATGATTAACAAATCAATGTGCTCTAGTGGTGTTGTTAAACAAAACAAACGTTAACTCCGCAATCCAAATCTGAACAGGCAAAAACCGTAACACATTATCAAGGCCGTATTTCTGCACAATACAGTTAAATTGGCATTTGAAAAAAAAAGTGATTGATTCCATGAATATCTATCTAGTGCCTCGTCTATAGGAGGACAGCCACTTCCGAGGAGACCCTTTTACTTACGATTTTATCCCTCTTTTGACAAGGTCGTGACTGTATGCTCTCACGAATTACTTTCGCGTGTTTTATAAGAGGACTGCCACTTTCCAGGACTAAATGTAATTTGTCTTTAAGAGGACTGCCACTCCGCGGACTGTTTAGACAAGACAATGCTTGTTTGTCTGGATCAGTAATTATTTACCTGTATTATTTATCTATTGTTCAACTGTCTTGTTTTCTCCTGCATGTACATGATCTGACTGACAGTTCTCAGGTTGTGCTTCGGGACATATATTTCATTTCATACGTTTTGGTTCATCTTTAGGACATTCAGCCCGGGGAACCGAAAATGCGCAGTGCTAAAAGGTATCAATGAAAAGTTGCATAGGACAGTATCTTATATAGAGATAAAATAAAACACTGGATACGGCAATGTTTTTTTTCTTTTCTTTTGAATTATTAAATAAATTTATTCTGATCCAATACAAAGCTTACACAATTTGTTTGTTAGGAGTATACGTAGAACTGCAATTGGAAGGAAGGAAGGAAGGAAATGGTTTATTTGACGACGCACTCAACACATTTTATTTACGGTTATATGGCATCGGACATATGGTTAAGGATCACACATATATCGAGGGAGGAAACCCGCTGTCGCTACTTAATGGGCTACTCTTTTCGATTCGCAGCAAGGGATCTTTTATATGCACCATCCCATACACAGGATAGCACATACCACGGCTTTTGACGTACCAGTCGTGGTGCACTGGCTGAAAACTGCAATTGGCGACTGGATATGAAAAAAATACCCGGTTGTAAATCAATAGAAAAAACATTTATTTTATGCTTTTCTTCAATTTCCCTGTTTCAGTAGAAAGCTTGCATAATTTCTTTTAAAAGTATACGTAGAACGATTAAATAAGAAAAAAGACTGTTGTAAATCAATTTTAAAAAACACTAACAATTATTTTATTCTTTTCTTCTATTTCCCCGTTTCATGTAACTTAAAGTTAATGGGAACGTAAAAGTGAAATGGTATATCTGTGTGTTGGAAACCGTTTACCCCGGGTATTATTCTCAATGGAAGTCAATTATACCTGGTTGGCCCGCTTGGGTGGCTAATGTTTGATGTGTTCAGATGTAACTGTCTCTGACTCACTGAACAACTCATCCCCCGGGCTCTACCACGCTGTTGCCTGAAACCCGTAAAGAAAACCGCCCAACTTGTTGATTTACATTTTAATCGACTGTGTCGAATCGAATGAAAGGACTATGCAATTTAATCCTCTTTGCGCTTTGCGATCCCTCGGATAGAACACTGTAAAGATGGACTTGCCTTGGCACAAACCACCACCTAGAAGGTTAAATTGGCGCCGCGAACAATGGCGAACCATACGCCGAGCGATAGGCGATTAATCCAGGTGGCATCACTCAAGTCCCGGGTAACAAAAGGTGGCAAAATCGTTGCATGAGTACTCGGATAGTCTGGTTGACTGTTAACACGTAGTCTAGTGGTCAAGTGCTAGGATGGTGCATATAAAAGATAGCGGGTTTCCTCGCTATGACTATATATGTCGGAATTACCAAATGTTTGACATCCAATAGCCGATGATTAATAAATGAATGTGCTCTAGTGGTGTCGTTAAACAAAACAAACTTTGAAACTTTTATGAGCACAGTCCGATTGTCAGCAGGGGCAGTATAAACGTCTGCTATGAGGGGTGCTGTGTCCCTGTCTTGGGTAGAGCTTGTTTTATTTAATGACACCACTAGAGCACTTTGATTTAATAATCATCGGCTATTGAATGTCAAACATTTGGTAATTTTGACATATAGTCTTAGAGAGGAAACCCGCTACATTTTCCCATTAGTATCAAGGGATCTTTTATATGCACCATCCTACAGACATGATAGCACATACCACGGCCTTTGATATACCAGTCGTAGTGCACTGGCTAGAGCGTGGGTAGAGGCACTCTGTAAGTTTACTGTTAGCGAGAGCATAGCGAAAGCTGGTTCAGTTTTTGATGAAATTTTTTTATTTGGCACACCAAGACGCTGGCTCCTATGACCTATCGCACATCAAGGCATCACACGCCCTGGACTCGGTCACTGGCTAGAGCGTGGAATAGCCCTGTCTTGGGTAGAGGCATTCTATAAGTTTACTGTTAGCAAGAGCATAGCGAAAGCTGGTTCAGTTTTTGACGAAAAATGTTTATTTGGCACACCACGACGCTGGCTCCTATGACATATCGCACATCAGGCATCAGTCAGAGGATGGGCCCAGGGTGGATGTGTCTGAACCTTAACTGAACAGGGCCACGCTAATATTGTTTGGAACTGGAATCGGACGTCACATAAAATCAGGAGGTGAACTGGTGGTTATAAACGTGGCAGATGATAACACTCACTTCACGATCGCCAAATAAATACAACACGAGTTGTACACGTCCTCCACTAAGTCAATAAATCACTATGATTATAATAATGATGATGATGGTAGTGGTCATGGTCGTGGTATAACTAAAGCTTGCATTCTATTAACTTTCAGAGTTGTCTTTCTGTTATGTAGATTTTTTTACTATTATCAAAATGACAAAGCCATAAGCATATCCATCAATCTGTTCAAGGCAGACTCCTATGGATATTTACACGAAGCAGCGACATGACCACAAACCTTGTGCAAATATGAACTGTGCTCCACTTCGCTAGACATGAGATACGACTACAAAATAGCAACGCGAACTACAGTAAGATTGTCCAACTACACGTAATATATAGACAATAGTATAAGCTGTTGTAACGCCATACACATATACTGGACTATTACAGCCCCCCCCCCCCCCCCCCCCCCCCGTTCTCATTTCTGTACAAACAAGACCTGGGTATTCGTGATGACAAAAAGCACAGACTTATGTTGGCATGTCATGGCTGTTGTACAATGTCAGCGTGTCGAGTTTTGCTTGTTTCAAAAGTTTGCCACTGGCAAATGCGATCTCCTTTATGTGTGTGAACAGCCAAGTGACAATACGGAAAAGGGAGTTTTGGATCAATAGAGTTATTGGAAAGAATCAACTGCGCTCTCTACACTGGATGTACACAGCATGTTGGTGTTACGAGTCGTGCTTGTTGCTCAAGACCGATTGCACAGTCGAGTAATTGCTTGGGTTTTTTCACCTTCGTGTTTTCCTATTGAACACAACGAACACACTAACGACCGCACAAATATTCGAGACAGCCATGGTCTCTCTTGGGAAACAAATATTGCCCATCATTCTAAGAATAACACGTTTTGTACTTGTTTCAAGATACGAATTTCAAGTCAATGGAAATGTAGGTTTGATGAACAGTTAGGTATTCGATTTCCAGTTGTTTAAAGTTTAACTTTAAAGTTCACTGAGATTATTTTCTTGTATTTATTTGACACGCTAAAGTCAGCTTGTGTAGTCGTGTTCAGAACCTTATCGCGATTGTACTTTGTACAGAATAACTAGAGGTGCAGTTACACAAACACCCCCCCACCCCCACCACACACACACACACACAGACACGAAAACAAAACCGCAACAACAAAACAAACAAAAACAAACAAACAAACAATCAGAGTATAGTAATTATAGGGTATTTTCTGAGTAGACAGAAAACGGCGGTTCTAAACGGGTGAGGCGGAGTAGGGGTGCAGAGAACGGTAGTCCACTGTCCCTTTCTATTTGCAATGATACTGTCAAGTGTTTGCCTGAGGCACTTGTCACAAATTCTAATAGTATTGCCTCACAGTACCTATAGTAGATTTGATGCTATTGATGTTAAACTAATTGTCAGTAGTATATGTTTTGTGTGTAATGCAGTTGTATAAGGAGAGATACGATTGCAGTGTTAGAATAGTCTTATTGGATTAATTGCCAATAAACAATATTATTTTAACGATAAACCTTTACTAATTGCATATTTCATAATTACAAAGTGCGAATATCATTACTAATTATATTATTTAGAAAAAAGAAGAAGAAAACAAGTTATTTGTGTTTTAAATTCCGATAAAATATGTGAGGGGTTTTAGAAAGGATTTTTTTTCTTCTGTTTATATAATGGCAAAATGCTTCGTATTAATGTTTCTGTTTACCTTGACGATGTTTCGTACATTCTGTGTGATGTGCTAACAGCGAATGTTTACTTTCGTATTTCAGCTCTAGACACGGAAAATGAAACTGTTAAAAAGCAAGTATTCGAAATACTGTCGGCGCTGTGTGTGTATTCCGAAGAAGGGTATGCACGTGCACTCGCTGTCCTCGAGCACTACAAGGTGAGTTTGTGTGACGTCACAACAATGCACGGAAGTGACGTTCTTGGCATTGTCTCCATTGCGGCGCGGCGCAAGTTCAAAGCCGAGGTATAGATCACTGCTTTGGCGTATTTGAATGTCTTCTTAATGCGTGTTTACACCGTACACGGCTACAACACTGGCTCTATGTTGTATGGCAGGAAAGTAATGTAGCTGATGACTTGAAAGCTGCAATTCATGGGGACTTGTCAGTTGTCACATGACTTGGCAATGAGAAATATTTCGCTTACAAAACAAATTGAGAAACTGATGTATTTGTGAAAGAAAACTACCAACAAAGTCTCTATTTACGGTTAAAAAAAAAAAAAAACCTAGCTGATTGCGTTTTGCCAGTAACGTCCTTATTGCTTTAAGATCAGTGCATAATTTTATTAGCTTATTATTTATTATAATTCAGTTTTCTTTGTTAATGGTATTGGCATGACCTTTTCTACACACAATATCGCATACTGAATCAAATACACAGTACATATTCATTTAGACACACAGCAATACTACTCATGATAACCTCAATAAATTTGAACATGGTTTCTGAACTTTAACTGAATGAATTCTAGCTTTAACGAGCCAGATAAAACATTTGGAAACATCGAAAAAAATTGTACAAATTGTGTAACTAAACATGACAGCTTTCTCCAATTTAGTTTAAAAAATTCCCTGCATCAAAACTGCTAAAATCATCTGTGAAATTGTGATATTTTATAAGATAAATCCAAGCAGTATATGTTTACTTAGCTAATTAAGTGTTTTCATCTATGCACTCGGTAGCCCAGTTTGTTAATCTAAGATTTATCGGGCTTACTATTACCTGTGTAACCTGCCGCAGTTATACCCTTGACAATCCTGCTTGCCCAATATTCTTTCATATCTGTCGTAAAGTGCGTAAGCTTCTTTTTTTCAAATGAGTGCCGCTGTACAGAGTAGATATTTATCATCCGAGTGAGTTTACATGTCGCTAATCACAAATCCTTTACATATACCATAGTTATGCAGTGCTTTTGTACATTAGATTTATATGTATTCTTTGAAGTCTTGGATTAGATCGAGATTTAGCACGTCCCAGTATTTAGCCATTCTCGCTATAATCCACCCGCCACGGCTGTGAGCATAACGTATTAAAAGGTCTGTAGACGTAACAGCAATCAAAGGTAATGGGGTGAACTTCCGCCAGCACGGCGGTGTCTGGAGGAGACAAGATCGCCGCCATCTTGATTTCTGTGACGTCACTGTAGTATTATGCGCAGTCACGACTAAATGCTCGGTGTCTGAATTGTAAATGGATTTTATATTTAAAGTGTTGTGATATGGTTTAGTACGTACAATGGAGACCATCCGAATAACCTACAGAAGACGGAAATACCACACACATTATTGAACAATGTCCACTTTTGGAAAATATTTTATCCATATCTGGTCTCAAATATCAAAGAATAGCGATTTGGTGGCACTGAACTACGAAAATGTTTTACGAAAGAATGTGTTCCAACATTTGTGAGAATTACTTGAAAAAGAATTTTTTTATCGACATACCTGCCCCCACCCCCTCCTTGACAATACTTCGGACCAATAAAAATATATTAGTTCTGCTTATGCGATCAAATACAACCTATACGACATACAACTACGACACATACGGCATACAAATACGATAAATACAGTGTGTAAGACCCAGAGTTCTATGCAGAAAGAACATATCTGAGCCCTGTTTTATAAAGCGATCATAGCGCAAAGATCACTTTAAAAACATAACTACCTTAAGGTGATCATAGCGCTAAGTTCACTTCGTAAAACATGGCCCTGCTCATTTGGGGCAGGTTCGTCATCTCCGTGTAGTCTTACTGCACCCGGAAAAAGGTTCAGGCGGTAAATATATATATTTAAATGGCAAAACATTAGTTAAAGGAAGGACCGTGTAACTATGTTAAAGTATTTGTAGAATGGCCCCACGTAGTGGGCCTGCTAAAATGGTGGTTATTTAGATTGTTTAGGAGTGTTTCACAGGAGAGGTGTAGGGTGGCGTTTAACAGTATGTCTTTATAAATGTTGTGCTGAATTTTTTTTTATTGCAGCGATTTTTCAAATTATTTGTGCTGTGATAGAAAACCCACCATACCCCCACCCTTCCTGTGTCATCATTATGGAACAGCCCCTTCACAGGTTTGTGGCTTTGTGGCCATTCTTACCCACTGCTGTCATGTTATTTCATCTACTAGTATCATGACGCCTGTTTTAATTACTTCATTTGATGAATTTGCTGTCAGTCAAATCGGGTGATTAATTTGAAACGGCCAATAGAAACCACACAAATGCAAACAGATCTCCTCGTTAAAGCAATAAAGCAAATAGTTCACCTGTAAATAGTTTAACAATCTGTGCATTTGGCAGAACATTGCGGTTAATGTAAGGTAATTATTATTGTCGTACCAAGGTTGTTGACATTTGTAACCGAACAAAGGTGTGAAATGGGGCCATATTTTCCAATTTTCATGAAAGGGAATTTTGTTTCACACTGAACATTAAACAATTAACCATAAATCGTGAACGGGTATATATGTAAGACGTCCAACATTTCGATAAACCCACCCTGCATTTTACTGTCTATATATAACACCCTGTTACTCAATTATATACAAACAATGCGGCCATTATATTCATCTGACACAACTATTTGCGGTTGCGTTTGTTTGTTTTATTGGGGGGGGGGGGGGGGGGGGTGTTCTGTGGGGGTTGTTTTTAATTTTGAAGTAATCATATTTAAAGTATGCTTTTAAAATACCACATTTGAACGTTTGGTTTTTTAAAGGTTTTAACATAAGGTTTAAATATGGTGCTGGAAAATGGTATTAGTCTTGAACTTAGGTCAAATCCTTTGCCTCCTTTTTAAAATTAGCGCTTTGGAGGAAGGGTAGAGTCTTCTGGAAAATATGTATAATTTGTATTCTATAGATAGCTAACGGTTGTTTAGGAAAATTACCGGCAGTGTATTGTGGGAAATTCCATTCACTGAAAAAACCAATGAATACTAAATATGTAATTATATTCTCTGCTGGCTGCTAGCAAAATGACCCAAATTACCCTAACCCGCCCTTAACCCTATTTTTTTTTCTGGAACGGCCCTCGCAGATTGAATTTCATGTTGGGTGAAGCCGGGGCCGGTTGGTTACCTGGCCGATACACTGGGTGCAGTGCGAGTGACAAAACGTCTGCTGAATACATCTGATCATTTGGCGGGATAGGCCGACCTCTGTTTGTCTTCATTGTTTTGGGATCTCTTGATCTCCGAGAAGACAATGCAAGACATCCACCAGGCGAAATTTCTGTTGACAATGGCTTTCCCGGAGAGGTGACACAGGACTGGGAGCACACAGCCAGCTCTGACGATATTACATACAGAAATATTGTTTAAAAATTATTACACTCTCGCAAACATGGAATATGGGAAAATATTACACATACATGTAGAGTAGATAGAGTATTAAACTTTGGACATTCGATAGTTGAATATTAACATTAGTAGACATTATTATACGCTACATGGAATATGAAAAATATTACACAGAGAGTAGATAGAGTATTAAACTTTGGGCATTCGATAGATGAATATTAACATTAGTAGACATTATTATACGCTATATGGAATATGAAAAATGTTATACATAGAGTAAATACAGTATTAAACTTTGCACATTCAATAGCTGAATATTAACATTAGTAGTCATTATTATATGCTACATGGCATATTGAAAATATTACACATGTATGTATTCAGTTAATAAACATATGAGATATACATATATATTTTTTAGATATACCTATTATATATCCGTGTTTTCAATGAACTGAACGTTTGTCATTTAGACACACGATTGATGGAATATTAAAATTATTAGACATAGTTTACCAACGTTAATTCACACGTCATGCTGAAATATTGATGTTATTAGTCCTATTCGGGTTGGGGTACCGGTATTATTATATACAAAAAAAAGAAAAAAATGAAAGAAATGTTTTATTTAACGACGCACTCAACACATTTTATTTACGGTTATATGGCCTCAGACATATGGTTAAGGACCACACAGATTTTGAGAGGAAATCCGCTGTCGCCACTACATGGGCTACTCTTCCGATTAGCAGCAAGGGATCTTTTATTTGCGCTTCCCACAGGCAGGACAGCACAAACTATGGCCTTTGTTGAACCAGTAATGGATCACTGGTCGGAATGAATGAATGAATGAATGAATGTTTAACGACACCCCAGCACGAAAAATACATCGGCTATTGGGTGTCAAACTATGGTAATGCAAATAAATAAAGTGATGATCAACATCAATATAAAAATTCAAGGTTTAAACAAAAACAGTGTAAAGAACTGTGCAAAAATACAAATACAAATATCACAGAATTTTACGGACACCGAATTTTACTCTAAACTCGATCACTGGTCGGTGCAAGTGGTTTACACCTACCCATTGAGTCTTGCGGAGCACTCACTCAGGGCTTGGAGTCGGTATCTGGATTACAAATCCCATGCATCGACTGGGATCCGAGCCCAGTACCTACCAGCCTGTAGACCGATGGCCTACCACGACGCCACCGAGGCCGGTTAATATACAAAAAAGACCGATAACTAAGATTATTACACGTACACTAGTAGCGAATGGAGAATAGTTTTCAGTAAGGAAGATAATTGTGTTAGAAAGTTTATTTGCATATGACTCTTTGTTGTAAAACGTAAACATTATTTGACACGATCAAAATACTTCATCCCAAAAGGTACGGCAAACAGTGAGTCACATGGCCTTGAGTTACAAAAATCATTCTTGAAAAAGTTTGTGTAGCGGTAAACTTTTACCTTCAGACATAAATTAATGGTTTCGTCTTTCGTATTTTCGTTGAACCTAACCGTTTTCGTTAGATGTTGATTTGGGGAGGAGCCCCCCGGTCACAAGATTATGTTATTGTCGAGTGTATTTCTCTGAGGGATCTAAAAACTTGTGTTATTGTATTTCTCCTAGGGATGTAAAAACTAGGTCCACTGGGGTATAGTGTTTATGCTACACTCAGCTTTTAAGATGTTGATTCGGGGTTGAGCCCCCCCAGGTCACAAGATTATATGTTATTGTGGAGTGTAATTTCTCTGGGAGATGTAAAACTTGTCCACTGTAGTGTGGTGTTTATGCTGCACTCTGATTGTGGGAGGAGATAGAAGTTGGAGTGGGGGGCGAACCAAGCCATGTAATTGAGTTTTACTCGGCTTGGACCTCGGATTGTATCTGTTCTTGTTACCGGCAACAAAGCTGATCCCCAATTCACAAATATTTAATTAAACTATTGTGTCCGTCTCACAACCACTTCTTTTGTGGATACGTTCGAATAAACATCTTTAGTGGCCGTTCACCTTCCTCCGTATAGCGTACCTGTGAAGCGAGCGTTCTCTTGTCTCTCTCTCGATCGCACTTCCAGAACCAGATGGTCGTGGGACGCCAGCCTGTATTGTACAGGACACAACGTTATCGGCTGCCATCTAACAGGGGCGTCTTGCATGGACTCATTTACTAGGAGAAACTACAACAAAAAAACCCCATTCCAAGTCTTTTTAGCCGTTTCAAGTTTGCTCGTGCTAACCTGAAGGACTCCCTCAATTTACAAACTGTGTCGTTACGAGTTTCTTGTCGACGAATGAGTTAAAATGATTTAACTGAAGATGAACACACATCGTTGTAGCGAGTGTATTTAAATGATAATGACCAGTTATGTAATTATCATCTGAAATATTGTCCTATTTAACTATAAAATTAAATATTTGAAGTGTAACAAGGCATTTTTTGTTTAATACGGAATATCAGGTTGATTGCAATTCAAGAATGTTCCCTAAGCACATACTGATACTGTCCTTTAGAATTTACCTACATTATACAGGTTCTGCCATACATTGAAGAATTCGGTGAAGCAGGTTCCTCTCTGTACGATTCTTTTAGACAACATGATCTAGGTCTGGGGGGGGGGGGGTGGGGTGGGGGGGGGGGGGGGTTGTTTAATTCGAAAGTTACTGTAAGTACCCCCATAATGGGCACGAGCTCTGTCCAGTGGCATATTAGCGGTCAGTGTCACAGTCAGACATCAAAGCATTTTCACACCTGTACCGTGTGCTCGTTACCATTGTTCCCGACATGTACACATGACAAAGTGAATATGTAAATATGCTTTAAGTATGTTCTACCAACCACTGCCCGTTTGCTTAGTGTTCCTCGAACTGATTCTGTGTACTATAACAAACACGCACACACTGCATTAATTAACATACCTGGAACGGAATATAGAATAAAGGTGACAGTGGACATATTTGTTTATCATCACTGACCATGATACCAAATATATACATACCATCAGGGATGTGAGACATGATGTGGTGAATTGGCATGCTCGTTTAATAAGCCGGATGTGAAATGAAACAAAATGTCTACACGAATCTGTGTGATTTCCATTAGAAACATTTGTGTGTACAAGGAAACATATTTCTTCGTTGAGAAATATGACTACATCTTTTGAACGGGTCATGTACTGCCGGCGTGCTGGTAGTTGCTGATTTCACAGATAAACCTGCACACCTGAACAGGTGTCGTGTGTCGTCTGTTGAACGTGATCAAACACCGCTTAGCCCCATGGGATACGTGAGATACCAGCTCGCCCAAATGTCTGAATTACAGCCATTCAGAGATGTGCACAAGACGCGAATCTGACACCGTTCAGTTAGTCAACTAACTGCGCTGTCTATTGTTGGCGGGTTGCAGGAGTCACCAATTGTATCGTGGAACACCCACAGCAATAACCCAAAACACGGGATATTTCAATCACCCACAGCAATAACCCAAAACACGGGATATTTCAATCACCCAAAGCAATAACTCAACATCTGGGGTATTTCGATCACCCAAAGTCATGTCTCATCAGCCACAACTATAACTCAAAACTTGGAGGTATTTTGATCATTCACAGCAATAATTCAAAACCTGGGGTATTTCGATCACCCACAGCAATAACTCAACACCTGGGGTATTTCGATCACACACAGCCATAACTCAAAACGTGGGGTATTTTGATTAACCACAACTATAACTCAAAATTTTAGATATTTCTATTACTCACAACCATAATTCAAATCTTGGGATGTCTCGATCATTCATAATTCTAAACTTCAGATATCTCCATAACCCACTACCATAACTCAAACTTCAGATTTCGCCATCACCCACAGTCATAAAGTTCTCAAAACTGGAAATATGTCGATCATCCATAGCCATAATTAAAAAGAAGAGATATTTTGATCACTCACATCCACAACGGGAAACTAAGACATTTCTCGATTCAGAAACACAGAGCTCAAGACGTTTTAGTCAGCAATAAACTGCCTTTGTATTCTCCGCCAATCCTTTATTTGACTATAATGTCTTTATTGTTGGTTTGTATCAGTGGTTGAATGTCCAAGACGTGAAGCAGTCCATAATTCATTTGATCTGACCTGAACTCGGACCCGATGACCGCTACCTTTAGGTATCTCAGACATTTCGTACACATTGATGATTCTAGTTTTGTCTTCTTTTTTTTCTTTTCTTTCTTTCTTCTTCTTCGTCGTTAAAAAAAGAAAGTTGTTTGTGGTTTTGCACTCAGCGATATACACTGAACAACAAAAGAAATGCAAATATTAAAATAATTTTCTATAATTTATTTTAAATTATTCAGTTTGAATCCCAATATGTTTGTGTTCATTAAAATTACCAATGTCTTGTAAACATATCATATCCATTTTACTTATTTAGCTGTATCAAGAAAAAAAGTATTTTAAAATATCGCGTTTTTTGTTTCTCTGTTTAGTATATTTCACTTGGCCAGATTTGAAGAGAGTTGCATTTCTAGCCATAAACCAAGTTTTAGTCGGGATATAATACCAATGGTTTTAAAAGACCAAGTACATGTACTTTGAATAGGTCAACCATAACATTTTCTACATAGTCTTATGAATGTTTTCTTTTTTTCTTCAAAGATACAGACTATCACATTTATTACCTTTTGGGCTAGAGAAATGCATTTCGCTCTTTAAACTACAAAATATTCTTTTGCTGAACATAATGATAACTTTATCGTGCGCTTTCCTTCATTCTACTAAGTGCTGATTTAAGTATGTTAGCTATTATTAGTTTTTGTTACTCAAACAAATCAAATAAAAAAAAAAGTCTTCATATTACGGTCACACTTTGAACGTTGGTATCTAAGCATAAAAAGGGTGTCATCGGGTTTATCTATTGGAATAGTGAACCACTAAAATCTGTGATTATTGTAATGACTGTCCTATGTCTATGGGTGTTACCAATATCTTCGTACGTACAACGCAACCACTCTTTGCTTTCGTGTCGCAGGTCGTCGGCTTGTCTCGTCCTGCTTTAATCGCATTGTTCACCATGTCGTCGTTAAAAATATTACAGCCAACAAAATTATCTTCTTTTTTAACGAAATGTGTCTCAACCTTTGTGTTCTAATGTCGTGTCATACATGTTCGACGTTATTTAATAGATGTGATACTTTGAAGACACGTCAGTGATCCTTAATATAGTTTAACCTTTTTTTCGATTCTTTCTGCAGTTGCTACTTTGACAGTTTTGTGGACATTTACGTTTCCACATGACCGATGAATGAAAACGCTGTTAGCAGTACTCGCCATTTTTATAACCTGTATGTGTTTTTTATTTATCCACGTGGAAAATAAAACACGGCGTCATTGTGTGTGTTTGCAATCGACACTAAACCAAAAAATTAATATTCACATTTTATGTAAACGTTTTTGTTACTTAATGGAAATACACTGGTAGAAGGGTGTAAAAGAGCCATATAGCGGTTCCGGTGTTTATAAAGAACCGAGTTACAGGCACAGATATGAATACAGATGAATATTTTGTATAACAGCCGCATGTCTGTATGTATAATATCCCAGGAGGAAGATCAAACAAATATTTTTGGGGAAAGGGTACAACTAAAAAATGGCATTGCCTTGAAATGTCATTTTTGGGGGGTAAATTGACCGTAAGTTCATTGACCTCTATAGTAATCAAGGCACCGTCAGTCTTGTTTCGCTTAACCGATTTTTCGTTCGCACATTAAATTTAGGACATGGTCGTATCAGGTTACGCAAAATGAAACGGGTTACCTGGTTTATTAATTTGTTTTTCTTTCTCAAAATATGTAAATGCAAATAGTTCAGTTCTTTTACGTGACAGAATACATAGTCGTATCAAGTTACGCAAAATAAAACAGATTACCTTTTTAGTTGTTTTTTTCAAAACCTGTAAATGAAAAACTTTCGGTTCTTTTCCGTAATAGTATACGTAAATCTGTCAGAATGTAAAGAAAATCGTTTTATGTTGGTACTTCCCCAGTTTCCCTTATTTAGTGTATGTAATTAAAGGGACATTCCCGAGTTTGCTGCATTGTAAGATGTTTCCGACTAATAAAATAGTTCTACGATTAAACTTACATATTAAATATATTTTCTTGTTTAGAATATCAATGTCTGTATAATCAATGTGTTACTAATCGTGTTAATATTTGTACGAAGCCCAAACTGGATTTTGTCATCAAATAATTTCGTACATGTATACAAAAAAATCTTTTTTAAGGAAATAAAATGAAATTTAACCTAGTACAAATATTAGAACGATAATAAACACGTTTAATATACAACCACTAATATTTTATGCAGAAAAATATATTTGATATGTAATTAGTCGTCAAAAAGTCTCTGTTAGCCGATAACATCTTAAAAAGTGCAGCAAACTCGGGAATGTCCCTTTAATGAAAAAAAGTTTTGTTGTATGTCTGATGTGTAAAATATGACACACATTTTCCCCATGACTGTTCGGTAGGTGTGAAATGCATATTTCAGTTTGCCCTTGGCTCTTTAGACGAAATGTTTCTGTTTTCGGTACATTGTTATTACCCAAGGCAACACCGAAATAGATCGCGGCATGGTTATACTTTGCACCCATTGATTTACGACCCTAGAATGCAATGTTGTGTTTTGTACAGTGAATTGCTATATACTGACTTACAGAAAGATATACCATATTTATATATAAACACTCAGTGAATTGCTACACAACAAACTTTAGTGTATTCATATACATATGTACTGCCATACAAACGAATTTGGTGTGTTTATAGAACTACTCTCGAGTGCTGCCATGGAAGTGATAAACATAATTACAATTACAATGTGAAAATTAATGAGTTTTGTTGTTGTGTACCGCCCCCTGTATATTTGTGTAATTTAACGGACACTTAAACACAATGGTCGGCTACACACAACTAGCGGTTTAGGTTTGTTAACCATACTGGTTAGGAATGGAAAATAAAATGGTATTTTATATAAACTATACGATGTGATATAGGATTGGTTATATACTTATCTTTTAATGGTTATTCTGCAAACATATTAAGCAAAACTAATGAGGCTAACATATATACAGACAACCATACATACAGTGATACAATGATACAGTAATACATACTAGCATACATAGATATACACACAGACAACCATACATACAGTGATACAGTGATACAATAATACATACTAGCATACATAGATATACACACAGACAACCACACATACAGTGATACAATGATACAATAATACATACTAGCATACATAGGTATACACACAGACAACCATACATACAGTGATACAATGATACAATAATACATACAAGTATACATAGATACACACACAAACAAACACACGCGCATACACATATACATCAGGGGACACATCCTTTGAATTTTTTTTCTTGTTTCCATCAGTACCCCACAACTTATATATCAAAGGCCGTGGTATGTGCTGTCCTGTCTGTGTGGGGAAAAATGCATAGATGAAGACCCCCTTGCTGCTAATGATGATACATATATGCATACATGTAACGTGTATGAATAAGTTACCCTACTTCGACTAGTTTTATTTAACTAACCAATCCTATATTTAACAGTATAGTTACATAAAGAAATCTACATGTTCGACATAAAGGTGGTAGTTAAAGTCCACGTGCTTCACGCCGACTGGTCACGAAAATGGACTGCCCGTCTCAGCTGGCTGAATCCTTTGGTAAGCGGCCAGTGTGGATGTCATACAGATGGGTAAGCGGAGTATGGGCGTTACCCGGATCAAGTGGGTCTCGATCGGAGCGCATAATACCACACTTTATTCTCTCTAAGTAATGCAGCTGAAATGTAATGGATGGAACTGACACGAAACTCCCATTTTTATACAATATATTATAATATGGCTGTCACTCTCTCATTGTTACCTTCGCGGCCGCGAGTGCATCATGTTCAAAGTATTTGACATCGTTTTTGTTGAAAGAAAAGATATCTTGTCTGTGGTTCATGTGCTAGAACGAACGTTTTGATTAATATTAGTAGTAACTTCTGAATCCAGTACCATTGATTTAATTATTGGAGTCTGGATATATTCCACCGGCAAAATTTGAAATTGGGGGGTGGGGGGGGGGGGGGGATGTGGTGAAGGGATTTTCTTTTATCTATAGCATAAAATTAGCATTTAAAAAAAAAAAGAGTATGGCAATAAAACAGTTGCAAGTTCTAATGGGCGTCAGGTATCTTTTCGTTTATTCTTGACACAGGGCAATAAGGTCACCAATAAAAACGCAAGAAGCAAATAAACCAGTAATATTGTCCTTGTTGATTTGCAATATATATTATAATTTGGTTTCATTAACATATATTATTCATGATTTCAAATAAAAACACGACAAATCCGTGCGTCACGTGGCATAACGATGGCACGAATCGCCCGTGTTGGCGGCCACACACACACGCCGAGTTACAGAACCAACATCTGCACCTTTTGTCGCCGGTCACCAACGAGCACCGGACGCTGCCACCTCCCTGGCTCGTTCACCCCTCGAGATTCTCGTTGAATGAGTTTCGCCTGCTTGCCTCCAATTGAAGAAGGATTAAGTGGAAGGCAGGGGTCCACTACAAGATGCTGACCTGATCCGGCTCGGCGGTCACGGGTCGCTGGGATACAGGTGGGAACCAGGTGAGGTCCCCACACCTCATCTCTTTGATAACAGCATTCTAAAAAAGGTTTCGGTTTTCACAGACCGCATTAATCTCATATGTCCTTGTTTTGGCTGTCACTGGCCATTCAGTATGGCTTTTGAAGAATAATACATGCTTATTCGGATTAACAATTGTAGAAAATATTCGGTTTTTTTCTTTCTTTCTTTTTTTTTTTTTTTTTTTTTTTTTTTTAATACCCTTCAGACATTTGAAAAGAATATTATTCTAATCATTTCCATGATCTTTTATTTGCATTTTATTTTTTGTGGTGTTTTTATCTTTTGTCTTGGAAAGACATTCCAGACTCATTGGTTGTGTATCCAAGAGAGCGTGTAGGAATCTTAATTGGAAATAAGATAAAGAACAGCCCTCTCAAAAAACCACACACTATTTTTTAAAGTCCATATCGTAGTTTTTATTATTACTGTCTCGGATAAACTTAGACTTGTTCAAGATGGACGTTAAGTGACCATCAGCCATCAAACCACACGTGTCCAACACTTGGCAGTATTCTACCTTCTTTTCCCACACATCGAAGTCAGTACAACCAGTCACGGAGTTTTGTTATTTCATTTTCAAACATTTGTTCCATTTGTTCTTTGTGATTTGATCGATTACTTTCGAACCTTCCGATCTGCAATCAACACATAATGATGCCCTCCTGCCCCCTCTCTCTACCACCCATCTCTTTCTCAGCTGTAATTACCCACATTCCACGTCTCATGGATCACGTCTTCTTGTTATGCCCCTATCACTAGTTACATAGTCGTATCAGTGTGCAACGAGGGGAGGCTTTTACAGTTTCCCTACCCAGGTGAAGCAAACATTCCTAGCATGCTGATTTAGCATGACAAGAGACAGAACGAGGCAGGAGGCGCACATAATAATATGGAAGGACAAGACTGGTACATGCGTTGTATTCCGCTTCACAGCCATCACAGGAATGGACTGATACTCTCGGAACCCAAGTTCGTGACCTTTTCAGTCAAGTGTTACGTCACATGATATATTGCATTGTTCTGTACGGTTATTTGACAGAGGCATCCTGTAGCTGTTTTGTGTTATATTTAACCAGGTTGTGTCATTTTGCATATACATTTCACTGACCAAAACTACAAAAAGCCATATGCTAACTAAAGCAATCAAAATGGGTGTTATATATAATTATACAGTGAATTTCGTTTGAGTTTTACTTTAATTTAAGTCAAACTAGCAAGATTTTTTTTCTTTTTAAAAATTGGATATAGGTAAGCTTTTCTGATAAAATTATAAATGTATATTTTAGGGTTTTAAGTGAATTTTGTATTCTGTCTGTCCAGAACAGTGGGTTAGTTGTTAGTGTTTAGTAAAAGAAAAGAGAGTGTAGTGGTCTTACACCTACCTATTGAGTCGTTAAAACTCGCACTGGGTGGGAGCCGATACCGAGCTGCGAACCCAGTACCTACCAGCCTTATGTCCGATGGCTTAACCACTACAACACCAAAGTCCGGTACCACGTAACAACTATAATGGTAACAAAACAACAACACCAGATTAATATTTCATAAAACGCAATTAAACCACGCCCTCTGTTTTGATAGAAGTGGTTTTTTCGAGGCTTGTCAATTTGATACATGGATATAAAAAACAGTAGTAAACCTATATAAAAAGTATATGTAAGCATAAAACGTTAAGCATTTGACAATATTACTCATTAACGCGTGTTTCCCACAATGTAGTTTCAAACAAGTGTCAGTTTATCAAAACAGAGTGTCCCGTTATGTATATAGCAGACATATTTATAAACATATTTGATTTGTCCTCCGTGCCATTTACATATTTATGAACATAATAGGTTTATAAATATGACAGTGATGCATAAGTTCATGTCATCACAACTGCACTTATTTTTAATTAGCTCTGTCCGGTGCTAGTTTTGATTTCGTAAACTAGTCTTGGAGTGGCAGTCCTCTGTGTGGCGATGCAAAAAGAGATAAAATCTCCAGTAAAAGATCTCGAGAATGGCAGTCCTCTTATAGACGAGATGCTAGAATATACCACGATTTTTGTCAAATGCATTTTCGTCTTCGCATTGTGCAGAGATACGGCCCCGATCATGTATTACGGTTTTGTCGTTCAAATTTAATTGGGTTGTCAACAGCATTTGCACGGGTAAACACATAATGCCATAAATCTAAAGGTTGTGGTATGTGCTGTCCTATTTAATCAAAATAAAACCAAACAACTGAGTCTGAAGACATCTTTAATTAATTATAAATACCAGTCCAGAAAGTGTGGGGGGGGGGGGGGGGGGCAAGAGGGGGCATGTGACCACCACTTTTCAGATATTTTGCCTTGTATTTGCTTTATAATAGTGTAAAAGTGTGTAAATATAAAAGTGTGCCCCCCAACACTTTTTGGCACCTTCTTACGCCACTGCATGTAGATAGGTTTAAATAACGGTTATTCTCATCTACGTTTTCTTCACACAAATGATATTTATGTTCTCATATTTCATATCTTCCATTGTCATCTTACGTCATTTTCCGTTGTCATATCATATCATATATGCGAACCTATTTATGTAACACACATCGTTAATATTGCGCAATCCGTTCTATTTATATATGACACACATACACTAGTTCTACACCATAATTATCATTCGCGTTTGCAGAGTGAAAAACATACCTACACCTACACTATAGTGTGTACGTATACACACCACTGGACACCATTTGTGTACGTTTCAAAAGTACTCGAACAAGTTTAGTCTTTGTGTGTTACTTACAGGACCCAAATATATTACCTATAGGTAATGGGTTTACGTGGCGCTATTATTTCGAATCACTTTGATACTATTTTAAGCCCCAGAATACATTTATTACTGGTATATTTATAGCATTTTTATTACAATGTGATCAGTATCGCACTCACCAAAGTTAAGTGCCGTAAACGTTTTAAGCTATTCATGGTTGCTGTTTGCTAGTATTAGTCACTGGGAACACTCGGTCGTAATGGACCGATCTTTATGTGCAATAGTCGCTCACGGACATAGAGGCACCTCAGAGGTTGTAACTATCATAGGGTCATTATTAAATATAAGATTAAAAATCACCTCTAATGATCAAGTTGCTGGTGTGTGTGGGGGTGTTGGTATGGGTTTTTTTTGTATTCTCATGAAGCAGAATGCAGGGTGTTGCTCAGTATAAATCGTTCGCCTGAGATTGTGGGATCGATTACCCTTGCTGGACTCTATTTTTTTCCTTGCCCCAACTAGTTTCCTACGGATGGTAAATACCAAAACCTGTGGTACGTACTATCCTATATATGGGAAAGCGAATAAAATAGACCCCTTGCTGCTTTTTGGTAGGAGTAGTCTACTACGTAGCGTTAGATCTATGATTTCCTCTCACTTTAACACTTGGGGGTCGATCTCCGTCGGTGGGCCCATTGGGCTATTTCTCGTTCCAGCCAGTGCATCACGACTGGTATATATCAAAGGCCGTGGTATGTGCCATCCTGTCTGTTGAATGGTACATATTAAAGATCCCTTAATACTACATGTAATGGGAAAATGTAGCGGGTTTTTTTTTCTCTGAGACTAAATATCAAAATTACCAAACGTTTGACATCCAATAGCCGATGATTAATAAATCAATGTGCTCTAGTGGTATCATTAACCAAAAGAAAAAAATATAACTTTAACACTTAAGACCAAATTTCGAAATAACAGGATGTTAGACATCAAATGGTCTTAATTAAACAAATATTCACAGGTATTCCTTTACTTTCTTCATGAAACAGTTGTGAAAAGAAAATAAGATACAAAAATTAATTCATTAAAATGTATACTACGTATCTGGTATAAACAAATATGGTTTTAAGTTGCGTTTAATGTCAATAGTGTCCTTTTGTAGGTATTCTAGCATGGATGTCCAAAGAGTACCTTATCTAAGTAGTGGGTAAATTATGAACCACGGTGTAATAAGTAATGACGAAGGATTATTGTTAGGATAAAAATGGCTGGAAGGTGTAGCTTCACCAACCGTTATAACGCTACTAACTAAATTACAGATATATTCATACATTTTTATAGAAAATACAATATGTAGCTAATATGATAATGTGCGTCAGAATATATAAATAACAGCATAACCTTTGGTCATTATGTCATTACTGTTCTTAATCATAACAGCGCATGCGCGAAATTGGTCTCGATAACGTTACAAATTAACCGCAGGTGTTGTTAGAGTCCCAAAGCTGGATTTGCGTAAGTAAATGAGATGACGTAATAGACTACCATGGCATGACGTAATAGACTACTACGAGTTGACGTAACGTACTTCTTACAGTCAACAGTGTAAATGCACCTTAACATCTAGTTTACTTATGGGTTCTTATAACACGTGTGAATTTTAAGTTCCCATCAGTTACACCATCAGTGTGTGTGTTCTAGGGTTGGTGGTGACTAGGATACATTAAGAAACTCGGCAAAGTATTGGCATCGCCGAGATGAATGACTTCGTGTGTCTTCGGACATTAGGGTGGTAGGCACTAGGTTCGCATTCCGGTACCGGTTCAGATCCAGATTGAATTTACGACTAAATGGGTAGGTGTAAGGCCACTACACCGGCTGTTCTCCCACTAACCACCTGTCCTGAAAAAGACACCCCAGATATTGATATCGGTGCCCAGGACAGCGTACGTGAACCTTAATTGGATACAAGCATGAAAATAAATATAAACAAACATCATTATTTTAGGAATCATTTTATGTATTACGCTCGCCTTTACCCTTCAACAAGTTGCATTGATATTGAATTTTAAAATGTGTTGGTTGGGTTTCTTCTTTTTTTTTCTTTTTTAATCCAGAATAACTATTCTTTGAAACATTAACTTTTGAAAATCGTTATGTTACGAGTCTATGTTCTACTCTACAGATGCGCAATTACCGAATACAGAAACATCAGACACATGTTGCATAGTTCTTCTTTGTTTCTCTGTCTATGGGATGGTGCATATAAAAGATCTCTTGCTACTAATGGAACAATGTAGCGGGTTTCCTTTAAGACTATATGTCAGAATTACCAAATGTTTGACATCCAATAGCCGATGATTAATAAATCAATGTGCTCTAGTGGTGTCGTTAAACAAAAAAAACTTTATAAGCACGACAATACGTATAAACAAGCAGACATCATTACGTTAGGATTCATTTTACGCTAGAAACAGTTTTGAGGTTAAGCTAATTTATTTATAATCTGTTTCGTTCTTTAAATATTATAGCAAACATTTTCAAGATAAAAATCTTTCGCTAGGTTTTGTGTGTTCTGTAAACTGCTAGGCTTCCGTCCGGGGAGTTGGATTATATTGCTATAAAAGAATCTTAGTGGTCTGAATTCGCCATGTCATCTCGTGGAGACGTTCAACCAAACTGAACTGCACTAATCTTGGGCTTTATGTGAAGGTCAAAAGGCTAGCGCAAGTTAATAACTATGACACAGGAGAAAACCACCCACCTCTTGGACGGTCGTACAGTAAACCCACTGTCACACTGAAAACTATAAAGTTTCATATCTTTCTTGATCGAAAAACATGATCACCTGGGTTATATTATCAGTAGTCCGTATCTTATGTGTTATACAAGTAGGAATATATCAGAGTTTTAGCATAGTTTTAATGGTAAAGAGTTCATTGGTATTTTCAACAAATAATGAAATCACAGATTTGATGAAGTCTGGTTTTGTCCTTCAGACATTTTGTTTTGTTTAACAACACCACGACAGCAGATTGATTATTTAATCATGGACAAGTGGACCAATGGCAATGGATATCAAATATTTAATTATTCTGACTGTCTCGCACAGACTTTGGGGGAAATCTGCTTCATTGCCCTCCATTAGCAGCAAGTGATCTCTTTTTTTAGCATTTTTTTCCCCATAACCAGAGAGCACCTACCACGGCCTTTGGTATATGACCCAAGTACCTAAGGCGAGTGTTTTACTGACAGTTAGATCCCGCCCAGTTTTGTTTTCAGGTGTAACAGTAAACATTGTAGTAGTAATGTACACGTGTTACAGCTATTAGGTATACATGTGACGTACAAGTCTTTCGACGTAGGTTTTTTCAGACACGCACTAACAACGTAAATCTGCGCAGGGGATTACCATTTCGAGTGTTTGATTACTAACACTGTTGGATATAATATGCAAGTGTACCTGATCCTTAAAATGGCTTAACCGTCAACGTTTAATAACCTTTAAAGGAATAAACTTTTATTTCAAGGGGCCCATCTGGTTTCTCAAACAAACCCCGATAATTAGAAGTGCTTTTTGAATACACACACACCTATTTCAAGTGACGTTTGCAATAATATATTGCGCTCAAATAAACATCCTGCCAAGACGAAATAGTCACATTTATTGGATAGCACCTATTTTATTTTTATAAATTGCATCAAGCAAAGGGTCAATTCGTAATGTGTCGTGCGAATTAAAACAGGCTCGAGGAATAATATATGTTGGGTCATTTATTGCACCGAGTCAAGATTCGAAGTGTTTAAATCGCCGTTAAGTTGGCTAACATGTTTACACAAACTTGTGTAAAACTCGTGTACAGCTTACCTCTGTTGTGCCAGTTTGAAAGAGCACTTTGTTCAACGGGCTGTGATTTACATTCGAATGACTTCGGGTTGTTTTCACCTTATCATCGCTACCCTACCAACGCAGATCATGCTCGTGTCCATGCAAGTTAATTCGCTTATCAAAGTGGTTGATTTCTTGTTCCATGGGTTTGATGCTAGTCATCGTGTACTAACATAAAGGTTTTGATCTCCTTTCGAAATCTGATAATGTCTTTTTATATGTTGTTTGCTCAGATAAGCCCCAAGTGTGACGTTTTACAATTTTGCATGAACAACTGAAAACTGGAAATAATACTAGAGCTTATTGTTTTATATGAAAAAAGAAATTGAACTTTCTTCTTGTGTTACAAATATAAAACGCATTCCAAGGACCCTTTTCACCAAAGCCATGATGTTATCACTGGAAATATGCATTCTTTTTTGTTGCTGTTGTTCGGGTTATAACATGCACAAGATAAACTAGTAAACATTTTATAGCAGGTACACATTCTGCATTGGCAACAGCTTGCACAAAATAACATTAAAATGAATGAATGAATATTTAACGACACCCCAGCACGAAAAATACATCGGTTATTGGGTGTCAAACTATGGTAAATGTAAACAGTAAGTGATGATCAACGTCAATATAAAAATTCAACAGCTAAATTAAAACACAGTGTAAAGAACTGTGCAAAAAATACAAATATCACAGATATATAAAACTAAAATTTAGAGTAAAAGTCAGTATCGCGTAAAAATTGTAAAACAAATTCTGGATGGAATCGAAATGATTCCATTAAAACATGCTACAAAACATCAGTACAAAAATTATATTGCTCGAGAATAGCATTACATGTAATGAAATGTAATTAGTTAATTGGAATAAGGCATTGCATCAGACAGCATTGTTAGAGTGATCGAGAAAAAAATTGCTGTATCTAACATGGAACTTCACGAACAGTGTCAAAGGCGCTATGTCAGATATAGAATTTGTTATACAGTGTATTTGATATTGCATTTTGTAGGTGTATATTATATTGTACATATGGTGTGCATGTATTGTGTATGCCGGTGACATATTTAGTGTTTTTATAATTGAAATATGCATTGCTTCAGACATCATTCCTAGACCGATTCATAAAGACGACTCTGTATTTAACACAGATCTTGACGGACAGTGCAGGACATGACAATGGAAATTATGATTTTCTGTATTTACTAACACATGCATACTGCATTTCGGTGACATATTTAGGCTTTATATAATTCAAATAAGGTATTGGACTAGACAACATTTGCTAGAGTCACAGAAGAAGAACAAACTCTCTCTATCCAAAATTAAACTTTGCGGCCAGTGTAAAACATGGAAGCCATCCATGATATACTCTGTTTGCTGAAACATGTGTGGTGCATGTCGGTCACATATCAGAAAGACGGCTGTTGGCTAGGAGGCGTCTGGTGCATTGTGGCCCTGTTGGTATTTAGCCGGTGATCTCTCCTCCTGGAGATCTGACAAGCAGAAGGCTGCTCTTGAGACTTACAAACCAGTGTCTTGTTTACCCACAGTCCTAGCACAGCTGGCAAACGACCCAAACCGCAGTGTTTGGACGAGCAATATTTGTGCTCTCTCTCCCCCCCCCCCCCCCCCCCCCAGTCTCCCAGCACGGGGTCACTGGACGTGTTCTCATTCATTAGTTGACATTGTGTACATGTGTCAATTACGTAGTACACGGAATATTGACACTCATATGTTTGAATGTGTTTCACTGTTTGTCCAGTCTGTTTACAGTGCTCAGCTCCTCTTTAGAGCAGAAATCGTACGATGTTTGTCATATGCATTCATGTTGATATTTTATACATTAGCAGACAACTTAAAGTCTTTGCAATACGTTTTTCTTTTTTGTTTAATTTTCGCATTTCACCTTCTAGAATTGTGTTGTTATTAAGTATGCCAACACTGTCGGACAGAGTCTGTCTATGGCTGTGAACAAAAAACGAAATGGGGGAGAGGGAAGATGCAATGCAGTTCTCTTCCAATAGGGACAACACACAAAACAGTATGAAAATTATTTACATTTAAAATAAAAAGCAAATCCTGCAGACCCACCAAATTAATATTTTGGGGTCAGTGAAACTTAACACGCCATGAAAGCAAACTTAACACACATGCACGAATGCATATCTAATGTTCAAAGACGCATCAGAAGTACGTGCGTCGAAGGTCAAGGCCGTGTGATAATTAATGTGACAAGTAAACATTTAATTGCGATGTAACTGTCGGGATTTTGTTGTTGTTGTTTGTTTGTTGCTTTTTGTGTGTGTATGGGGGGGGGGAGGGGTGTTAAGGGGAGGGTTGTTTTGTGGGTGTTTTAATGTATTGAAGGACATCGTCTATTTAATGGTGCTTGAACCTTAATTGGATATAGGCACGTTAATATGTTATCCATCCATCTATTTAATGCTGGTGTTAACTTTTAACTATCACCTTTTCTTTTTACCAAAATTTCCCTTCCTTTTCTTCTTCTTCTTCTTCTTTCTTCTCACATCTGACGTCTTCAATGACCGGCGACCAGACACACGGGTGACTTTCCCTGGTGATATATGTCGTTCTGGTAACTGGTACACCATGCTTGACAGTCGTCTGTTACCCTGCTTCCACTAAAGCTTATCATAACTCACAGGGACATGCTAAACTGTCCACTGTTGATAGACTGATTTCCACCTATCTGGGGCGCTCGGTTTTCGGCCGCGTTGCACTTCAAAGTAGGTCCGTACGTGACGAGCGTTGCCGCAAGGTGCCCAGACCTATACGTTACCTACGACACCGTTTTAATTAACCGGCAATCGTTGACCACCACGACGGCCGCCAACAGCCAGTTGTTGGCCCGGTAGAATATGTCCGTGATCTATGGACTAATAGCACTAATCGCTTTGTTAAATACAAATGAACAAAAGGAAGTAGACTAAAAGAAAACCGCAAACAAATGGCTCTATGGGATTATGTTGTTTTTCACCATATGGTATATTCTCGGCTTATGATAACGTGAATGACGTCATGAAAAAACCCGGCAATACTAGCAGGTTAAGTTTTGTGTACATGCACATACATTTAAACAAAAGTATATGTAATTAGGAGAAAAACAAACATTTGTGGGAGTTGTCCTTTGTATAGGGATTTTGTTTTACACTTGTTTTAAAATATATGTTGGTGGTATGTATAGATATATGTTTGCATGTGTTTTTGTAGTAATATGTCACGTCGTTCGGCTGCCTTGTTTAAAGATACGACTTTGGATATGCTCACAGTTTGTCGTATAAAAGGCTCATCCGAAAATATTCCGAAAACTATGGTATTACTAACTTGTTTATGTCACCGCCATCGAATGACGTATATACTTTATTACGTACTGTGTCTTTTTCCCATATCTAGTCTTAAAAGTATTTATACAATGTTAAAATGAAATATCAGCTTTTCAAAAACTAACACCACTCTAAGGTTGTCTAACTGTTACTGGTTTCTTACTGAGCAGCACACTTAGTTACTCTACCATTGGTGTTCATAATAGAATCTCAGTTTGCGCGTTGTTGCTTGCACGTGTTTATAGGGTATCGTGGTCTAAAAGTAACTGTGCACAGGCTGTTTCTAGCACAAACCCATGGCGAATATAAATACTCATTTGCATTATTAACACCTAATTGATGTTGCCCAGGGGTTCGTGTTGGCCGAGCTACAATCTGTGGATATACACAATAATCCGGGCGCACGGAGGGCTTTATGGCTACAACAAACTGTGTACCCATTGAACACGTACACTGGTTACTGGTATCACACAGGAAATAATACTGTGATATGACTCATACGTAAACAGAAAGAAAGAAAGAAGTGTTTTATTTAACGACGCACTCAACACATTTTATTTACGGTTATATGGCGTCAGACATATGGTTAAGAACCACACAGATTTTGAGAGGAAACCCGCTGTCGCCACTACATGGGCTACTCTTCCGATTAGCAGCAAGGGATCTTTTATTTGCGTTTCCCACAGGCAGGATAGCACAAACCATGGCCTTTGTTGAACCAGTTATGGATCACTGGTCGGTGCAAGTGGTTTACACCTACCCATTGAGCCCTGCGGAGCACTCACTTAGGGTTTGGAGTCGGTATCTGGATTAAAAATCCCATGCCTCGACTGGGATCCGAACCCAGTACCTACCAGCCTGTAGACCGATGGCCTGCCACGACGCCACCGAGGCCGGTCATACGTAAACAGAGAATGAGAGAGAGAGAAAGAGCGCAAGCGACAGAGAGAGAGAGAGAGAGAGAGAGAGAGAGAGAGAGAGAGAGAGAGAGAGAGAGAGAGAGAGAGAGAGAGAGAGAGAGAGAGGCAGGCAGGCAGGCAGGCAGGCAGACGGACCGATGGAGAGACAGATACAGAGGGAGGGAGGCAAGAGATAAATAGAATGAATGAATGTTTAAGGATACCCCAGCACGAAAAATACATCGGCTATTGGGTGTCAAACTATGGTAATGCAAACAAATAAGGTGATGATCAACATCAATATAAAAATTCAAGATTTAAATAAAAACTGTAAAGAACTAGATATGGCGAGATGATGCAGAGAAATGCGTATGTGTAGACGTACCCTTAGAAGGGTCATCAGCATAAAATACTATAAATTATTTATTGTTAAACAGCCGTGGTACTAAAATAATAATAAAAAACAACGAACAGACAAACAAAAAAGAAGAAATAAAATAAAACGAACAACATATCACAGAAGAAAAACAAGACATTTTAGAAATAAATATTTTATGGAAGGAAACATTTTATTATAGGTCAATGCTTTGACAATTTCCCCAAGAGAACGTGTATGTTGCATTCACCGTGGAAGAAACTTCACAAATAACGTGTCCACCCGTATATCGCGTGTACAGCTTAAAGGAACTGCGATCCTACGGGAAACGAATTCGGTTGTACCAGAAATGATTGCTGACATCAGGTAAAATAAGACAAATACAAAGACACAAAAATTAATTATTTTCAATTTTGTGCGAGGCCCTTGATTTTTCGATTCTGTGTGGCCTGCCTAGCACGGTGATATTACGTGATTGGTGTCAATGAAGCTAACCGAAATACGTCAATGTTTGCCAGTTTGGGAATGGGCAACCCATTGTTCTCCGGGTATCGCATGACTCCCTAAATTTTGAAAAGAGCGGCGCCACACATGTTATCTTGTCTTGTCGGAGATCGAAGAATGTATGTGTCTGTTGTAGGTTGACTATCTCTCCATATTACGAACCGCGCTCTGATTTTTATCTTGTAATTTATAGCGCGAGTCGTGTGCGGGACAGGACAGAACTCAGTACCTATCAGTATAGAGGCCATCGGGACAGAACCACACACTTGAGTAATTCCAGCCTTATATTTCATAGATGAAAGACCATCTCGCCGTGAGTGCAGTAATTTATGCTTACGAAGACGCACTAAACATGTACGCTATAATTCATCTTTGAAGAAACCCGGATTAACATGTACGTCATAATTCATTCTACGCATCACCGGTACACGAAAGGCATGCAGTAAATAATGTGCCTCGTCATTATTTAATAATTCGCGGAGCTGCAACGCCATTACACCTACCTGCGTCGCTGCAGACGTTGTAATTATGGAGTGCACTGGTTACAGCGTTGATGGCCATTAAAATCCACTAGTAATTTATTACCAGATTTTGCTTGGATAACTAGGAACTGCCTGCGGTCGTCTTTACATAATGATGATTAGTTTAATCGCGGTTATATATAAATTTAGGTCGTCTTCACATAATTATGATTAGTTTAATCGCAATTACATATAAATTTTGTCATTATTATTCAAGCCCATAAAGTTACTTAATTAGGCCCACGCGTTAAATCATGCAATCTCGGTTGTGATTGATAATAAAACTTTGAACATGCAATTATTTTATAGTACATATTATAATGAAACAAGCGTGAACTGCATGATGTAGGCAACACTACAAACTGAGAAAATTTCCTTTTAATCCGTTAAATATCAATATTTATTCATAGTGAGAACTTTCTTGTATAAAGTACGATTTCGTTACACTGGTTGAATCCAAATATAACTGGATTTTCAGTAAATCACAAAATGCTTCAAGAAAAATATGCACTCAGTCTAGGACTTAATGGCTACTTGTTCAGTATCTGTATTAAATAAAAATAATAATAACAAAGATACACAAAACCAAAATATAAGAATAGACAAGTACTATAGCTTATTATAACACGTCTGTTTGAAGTTTGAAGTATTAACTTCCATTTGGTCTTTCAAACATGTCAGTTGAAAAGAGTTTTCTGCTGGTCTATGTCGGCTATGGTTATTTCAGTATGACAACCAGTTTTCTAGTTCACTGAAGCAGAAAAGTCCATCGCCATTTGAGAACCTAGAGATATTGCTCACACGTTTGGCATTGTGTCCATCTCTGACGATTCGGTACTGTACGTACAACGCGGTACCCACTATCATTGTACCACCATCTCTAAGCCAGAATTAGGAAAAATACTCTGAATGAGAAAATGTTTATTCCATAATAGCGATGTTAAGTGAGCGTAACTGATCCACTGGTCTGTTGTATAACGCCATAGCGCCCATAGTGGAATACGTTTGGCTGCAGACACCAAGCGTCAAATTAAAATCTGTTTAGCGATAATCCCCATTCCACCCAGTCGTAGTGCAGACACCAAGCGTCAAATTAAAATCTGTTTAGCGATAATCCCCATTCCACCCAGTCGTAGTGCGTTATTACTGATGTTTATTCATCTCAGGACATCTTGGATACGTGTCGAAGGTTATGCGTAATCGTGTCCACAGTTATAAGCTCTTTTATGAATATTTTCCAGTATCAATAAAGAAAAAAAAATCCATTTTTTTCTAGGACAAAGCATAAAATGTATTTATTGTTTGATGTCATACTGCAAAATAAACAACAGATTTTCAATTATATGTATATAATATTACGAGGATATGCATTGTGTTTCTCACTGTGTGTAAAGGTTTCTGTGACGTCTTAACTGGTGTAGATACGTAACTTTATCATTGAAAATTTGATGACCTGATCGTTTGAAGTAGCGTAAGTCTCAGACATATGGTTAAAATAGAACCGATTATACTACAAATAAGTAGAGTAATGATGATATACACACAAACACTATATTTTAATAATTACAATAAAAACTAAACAAAACACGTATAAATCTGAGGTTTAGAGTAAAGGCAATAACACTACCTGGCTGCACGTGTGCCACAATGACTTAACAATGTTTAAATGACACTAAATATATTCCAGTAGGCACGTTAAATGATCCGCACACAGATACTAGATTTCAATAAATACAATAAAAAATGTAGTGTAGCGAGTTTAATATTATATTTATTACCCATAATTGATCTTAATTTATATCACTCATCTCGTTTCGTTGACGTTTCTGTAAGGCTGTGCGCCAATTGATGACGTCATCGTGTGACGTCAAAAGTGTTACGTCCCACTTGGCGTTCTAGCGATATTTTTAACCATATGGGTAATAATATATTATAATAAGCACAGCAATGATGACACTATATTTCAATAAAAACATTTTAACAAACCACCCAAATATATCTAAGGTTGAAAGGAAGGCAATAACAATACCTGGATGCACTTGTGCCGCAATTACATAATGTTTAAATGACATTCGTTATATTTCTGTAGACACATTAATGATGATCCACACACATATATTATATTTCATATAATGAATTAAAAACAAAATCTTCTAATGTTTAAAGCAAAGGCAACTACACTACCAAGATGCACCCACGCTGCAGTAACTTAAGTGTTTAAATGACATCCATTATACTAGCAGACACATTAATGATGATCCACACAAAAATACTATATTTCAATAGATACAGTAAAAAAAAATCTTCTACGGTTTAGAGTAAAGACAATAATACTACCAAGCTGCACTCGCGCCGCAATGACTTAACAATGTTTAAATGGTCCACACACACACACAGTATATTTCAATAAATAGAGTAAAAAAAAAGCCCCATATCCATCGTCTACGGTTTTGAGTAAGGGTAATATCACTACGTGGCTGCTGTCGTGCCGCCATGACGTGCCCTAAACACACACAGAGCGTGAGAAGCCAGCAACCCAGTTTAACGGTTTGTGGCCTACTCCTGTTTGATGTGTCCGACCAGGTGACACCTCTGACCATCTGATCGCCCCGTCTTTAGTCCGCGCCAGGCCGAGTAACGAGGCACTCATTTAGGACTTGATGGAGTGGGTGGCCAGGCCGCTTGTACTGTAGTAGGTTTAATCTAGACGGATTGGTGGCAGACACGTTTTTCCTTGAACGATTTAACAAGGAAAAAAAAAGCCCACCTCGTGTATAAGTGCTGTCGGGAAATCGTCAATTGAATGTTCCCATGTAAATAGACGGTCGTGATTCACGTCTCGCGATACAAACAAATCACTATTTATATTTATAGCAACAGGTTGCTAGAAACAATTGCACCCAAAATGTCTTTCACTAAACTGAGCTCGTGAATGTAAAGAAATCCATTGGCGTACTTTATCATGCTTTAAGGAACTTTTAATGATTATACTTAGTAAATGTACTTCATATTTTAATCATATCATTTTAAATATAATTTTATAAAGTCGTGGAACTTTAAGCTGTATGTTAAAAAAATATGTTAACTATGAAGTAAAATGTATACATATAATTTAATGGTGTAAACAAATGGATATGTATAAAAGCGAATAAAACATACTGTGATTCACAAGTCATTAACATTTAACAAGGTGGCCTATATGGCTAAAATACATAGATGTTCCCAAATATTAAATTGAAGCAGTGGTAAAAGATATAAGAAAAATAGGGTCGTACCCTCCAGTGTTCCTGATAATCTCACTTTTTCTTCTTCTTTTTTTTTACTCCAGAAAATAGCATACACATCTCAGGATTTAATTTGTATAGTGTTTCATTTGTTTATAAAAAGTAGTGCCCTGCACCCTTGGATTTTGATCAGGGTACGGCCTCGAAAAACACTTACACGTAACTACATACGCTCTTCCAAATTAATTATCATGCATCATTAGGTTAAAATGCCCCCCCCCCCCTCCCCTCCACTATCTATTACTTGCTGAATGTTGAAAAGGTGTTTCTCTGTTGACACGACACGTTTCCAAAATATTAATTTGAAGCTGTGGCAATATATGAAATGAAAAATAAAAATCTATTTAAACAAAACTACATATACACTATTTTATTAACATTAATTTCCATGCACCATTACGTTAAAAATACCCCCACTGTTTTTAAGTTTTTACCCTTTGTGTTTTGGACGTTGTTTCCCTGTTGACATGACTCTGTTTAGACAATCGCCAGCGAGTTCCCACGAACTGTTTGTCAACAGGTAAGTCAATACACCAGGTGTCATTAAAGCGAAATGTAAAATACAGCTAACTGTAGTGAGAGACCACTCACTATGCATGAAACCTGTGTGAGCCGGCGACGGCAACGCGAGTTATTGAGTTGGATGTTTTGTCTACGAACCAACCACCACGTTCAGCCAGCGAACGTTTCGCTAACGTTCGCGAAAACTACTTGATTGGTTCCTGACGTGGTCATATTGGTTTACCGTGAAGCGCATAAACCAGTCTAGCGGACGTGTTTTTGTTTTGTTTTGCTCGGTCTGGTTGAACGCAGCCACAGGTGTCCGGCATACTGTAACACCTTTTTTTTTATTGGATCGATCAAACGGACAAATCCGTCCAGTTGGTCGCTCGAAGAGGGTCAATGAATGTTTGATATGCATACTCATAAACATGGACGGGCGGACAATGCGCTCATCGAGTGTCCAAGGGGTATTCTTTCCGCTTAAGTTGCCTCCAAAGGCCGATTTGTCCACTCTTACCACCTCTTGAGTCTTAAATCATGTATCTTAAGCACCGTGATGACATTTTTGACACAAACAAACCCATCCGGACAATGGCGCCAGCTCACTGTGTTATAATACGAAACTAAAATGTTAGCTGGGTTTATATTAAGGCAAAGAATGACCAGTCAGATATACACACACACACACACACACACACACACACACAGAGAGGTGTTTTTTTATCTGTAGTATATATCACTGTGGTGATATTCTGATGTCATCAAACTCATCCACACAATGGCGCATGCTTAACATGTTATGATACGAAACTAAAATGTTAGTTGGGTTTATATTAAGGCAAAGAATGACCAGTCAGATATATATATATATATATATATATATATATATATATATATATATACACACACACACACACACACACACACACACACACAGTTTTTTTTTTATCTGTAGTATATATCACTGTGGTGATATTCTGATGTCATCAAACTCATCCAAACAATGGCGCATGCTCAACATGTTATGATACGAAACTAAAATGTTAGCTGGGTTTATAATAAGTCAAATAACTATCCAGTTGGAATTGTTATTTATTTGTAATACCAATGTTATATGGTGACATTCTGATATCAACAGACAACATTGGCAGAGAGAAAACCAAATTTAAGTTAGATTTTTTATTAGAATTGTACTATACCTACCAGTATAAGGTTTTTTTTTACGATATATGCTACAATAATTTGTAATCGTTTACGTAGAATTGCAAAATGAAACTTTAGAATATATCAAGACGAAAATATTTTTTGTCTTTTAAAATATATACAAGCGAGCACTCGGCCGACTGAGCTAAATCCATTTGGAGCTTGCCTTCCATGTAACATGTTTGTTAAGAAGTCATTTTTAGGAGATCCTTCAGAATGACGTCATAGACAACATGTGCAAATGTGACAACAGTTAGACAAGACCGAGCCCCCATCACCGCACACATTAGGATTATTGAGCTGTTTGCTCGTTTGTCCGAGTTAATCGTCGCATTCCCTATTTGTTGTTTAATAACTCTTTTAATAGTTCTTATCGACTGCCTAATGTCCACACCCACACGAATAGCGTCCTTCAAGTAGGAGTTGAAGATATTTCTGGACAGTTCAAAAATACACATTAGGTGTCATATTATTATTATTATTATTTTATTAATAGAAAGATTTGTAAATGCCATAAATACAGTGTGTTAAAAAAGGGAGAGAAGTTGGGGGGTTTTTTTTAAGGTGAGAAAAAAGATAACTTAAATGTTCTTTGCATTTTGGTGTTAAGCCAGTGTTTGTTTACATTGTTATTATCTTGATAAAAAAAAACCCACCTGGCAACATTATCACAAAACACGTTTACGTACGCACAGACACGCATGAACATACTTATACGCCCATAGAGACACATAACACACAAACACATGCATACGCATATACTCTGACATACACACATATGCACACATACACATACACACACAGCCAAACATACAAATATACACACATACATACGCACACACACACACACGCACACATACATACATACACTTATGGCTACACAATACATAATCGCATACACACATAAGCTTGTTGTTGTCGTTGTTGTTTAACTAAGAAAGTACTGTTACCATGATTTCATTGTTGTTTAACTAAGAAAGTTCTGTTACCATGATTTCATTGTTGTTGTTGTTTAACTAAGAAAGTACTGTTACGATGATTTCATTGTTGTTGTTGTTGTTGTTCTTATTTAACTAAGAAAGTACTGTTACATTGATTTTGCAGACGACAAAGAAGAAGCGATACCGGTTCTCGCTGCTGCTGGACGACCTCAGCCACACCGACAACGTGGCCTTCAAGACCATCCTCCTCGAGTTCATCAACTGCCTCATCATCTACACCAAGAAGACCGAGGACCGCATCCGTATCAGAAACGAGTTTTACGGTAAGGCATTGTGGGACATTTTATTCTTTGTTTGTCTTCTTTAAGATCATTTTCCTAGTTATTAGGCAGTTAAATATTTTCAGCTGTTATAGATAGTTTAACTAAGACGTTTAATCACTCATTATTTACAATCTGAAACATAAAAGAGTTATTACAGTCAATATGTTATCTTTGTAAAATACAGAGTCCAGTGGATGTTGAGACAAATTCATGATTTCTCCTGTGAATCAGTCATGTGTTTTGTTCAGAGGACAACTAATTGCTTAAATTACCAATGTTGGCAAATTTAGTGGGGTTTTTTCGACGTTTTGGTGTTTGTGGTGACTCCAGAGGGATTTTATGTAAAACTGAAAATCTACGCATAACAAAAATTAAAGTCAGCGACTTTAATGATAAAGCAATTTATAAACAATATAATTTTGCAGCAATATGTGAACAAACACCCAATGGCACCGAATTTTATATGCCATTATATATATATGCGTTAATTTGATGCCCTTTTTTCGTAAAAAGACACAATTTTGAACGTACATGTGATACAATTTGTTGTTTGGATGATATACATTTATATGTTGTCCGTACAAGCTAATCGTTACTTCGATTATTCTTTTGTAACATATTATATTCAGTGTTTCTGTATATTAGCACGAATAAAATTGGGTTCGAAAAAAGAAGTTCAGACACTAATTTAGCTGGGATTGATCAGTCCATATTCTAGTACTCGATGTGTCGTCGTGTTTATTGTATTTAAAGATGGTGCGCAACGTCCACCTTGCTTAGCGGTCACTACGACAGATGCATAACGATTATCATACAGAGAAATGCGGCAACCACTTAATTTATGCAAACACTTCGCACAAAAAGAAAAAGGTTTAGTGTAGGTGGTCGTAGTAAAGAATGCATGGCAACGTCGTTGCTTTGCCAACTTAAATTTGAAATGTTGACCAAAGTAAATGAAGAGTTCTCCTGCTGTGTGTGTGTGTTCTCGCGGCATCAACACCAGAATGTGACAAATAAACACACAAATCCGAGTCTTTCTTCTAAATTGTAGGTTTTAACAATGAAGTCCGTTCTGGTAATTTTGCCCATGTTTATTTGGCCACAGAGAAGTGTTACGGGCGCCCTGTTGACATTGGAAACCCACGTATGTCCATTTAGTGTGACGTGCACGGCTATCGGCCTTGTCTGTGGTTTGTTTCACAAAGCGGACATCGTAAAAGTACAAGGCGTCGACGTTTTACACGGCTTGTGACGTCTGTGTCAAAAAGTGGCAGAACCCTGTTTTGTTGGCCAATGTTTTTATTTTTATTTTTTATTATCGTTTGGTTTACCTGCGATCATCAGGTTCCCTGTTCTAAGTTCCATAAATACACACAAAAGAGAAATAAATATTTTTGAAAAATCTATAAATCTGTCAAAAGAGGAAGGAAGGAAGGAAATGTTTTATTTAACGACGCACTCAACACATTTTATTTACGGTTATATGGCGTCGGACATATGGTTAAGGACCACACAACAAGAGATCTTTTGTATGCACCATTCCAGAGACAGGATAGTACATACTACGGCCTTTGTTACACCGGTTGTGGAGCACTTGCTGGAACGAGAAATAGCCCAATGGGTTTGCTAAAAGAGAAAATATATCAAAATGAATGAAAGTGTTTGTATTCCTTAAGCGACCTTTCAAGGCACGCGTGTCGATATACGTATTACACTACAAGATTAAAGGTTAAACTGGAATGGACAATACGCAAATTTAAAAAACAGAATTGTTACTTAACGTAAGCGTTCATCGCCAGCACTTGACATTAATTTGATGAAGTCTGCAAAGTGCGACCCACGAGGCGAGTGGACGCGTTTAGAATAAAGTCAGTTTATTCCAGGCAGCAGGTTGTTTTAACAGTGCAAATAACAGCGCTAATTACACGGTTTTCACGTCCTGACCTTACTCTTGGGCGTAACATTAGACTGGTGTTCTGCAAACACGTCTTTCCCCGTCAGTTGTTCGCTGGATGTCAATGTATCCTCCGCCACGTTCACTCTAATAGAAGTATAATATTATTTCTGTGACAGTGAAAACTATTGAGATGAACTTTGCCTCTACTTTGCATTTGTCCCACGTATACTGTTTCAAAACACCGTTGGTTTACGCATAATGTGTTTTCTTATTCTAATCCGTGTAAATATTACATATCATGATTGTAAATATAAGATATTCGTTTAACGAGTTGTCAAAGACAAACTTAGTTTCTTTTACAAGATGGAAGATACTTTTGATATGCATATAAACGAACATAAAATCTATGCTATGGTATGTAGAGAATAATGGAACTTTTTTGTTTATCCATTTATCAAAGACACCTTAGTTTCCTTTACAAGATGGAAGATTCTTTTGAATATACAATTAAACAAACATAACCAATGCTATGGCACATAAAGCATAACCTTACTATTTTTTTAAATTTAGTTTATTATGGTGTAAGAGTATTTGTTACTTTCTCCTTTAACAAGAAAAGTGATATATTATGAATTTATTAAGAAAACATACGAATGAGCAGTTATTGAATTTCTTGGCCTACGATTGAGTGAAAACATATTTTATTGCAAATAATATTGATTGAAAACATATTTTATTTTTCCTAATTACAAAAATTAAATTGTACAATAATGGCGACTGCAACTTTCAATCAATAAATCAATCAATTAAAGTAAGCCTACGATTATACACAAAAGAGTCTAGTAGATTAAACTGTAGGACAAATGTAAAAAACATTTGTTTAAAACCAGCAACTGTTCAAGGATTATTTAACGAATACACGGGTGTCATCAGTATATATGCAGTCTGTTCGTGCATATATCTGAAACCATGCTAACACTTTGAATAAAAGGGTTGCCTTGAGAAAATGCAATGTCAGTGCCCATACAACAAATAGTTATAGACGTGAGCTGTTTGCGTATTTTAGGTCGTAAGTTGCAGGGAATAGATACATATTAAAAATGCAATGTCAGTGCCCATACAACAAATAGTTATAGACGTGAGCTGTTTGCGTATTTTAGGTCGTAAGTTGCAGGGAATAGATACAGATTAAAAATGCAATGTCAGTGCCCATACAACAAATAGTTATAGACGTGAGCTGTTTGCGTATTTTAGGTCGTAAGTTGCAGGGAATAGATACAGATTAAAAATGCAATTTAGTCGACTGGTTGAGGGATGTTCGTGACGAATACAGCTCTATTCATCCCGCCATTGTGTGGGTGTCTTGTGTGCTGTGTGTCTGTTTTCTGTTTGGCCGTATTTATAAAGATTCTTGTTTCATGCGCGTTTTGACGGCCAGCCAGCCGGCAAGTTCTTGATAATGCAGATTTCTTTGACAATAATTGAAACGCTGGAGCTCTCTCAGAAACGAAACTTTTCACTTATAATTTAATAATCTTGAATAAATATAAGCAGGTTTCGCATTGCTGAGCATAGGGAAAGCAGGTACGTGTGTTTGTCTAAGATGTATTGGAAGAGCAGACGAGAAAGGATCCCACTAGTGTTAGCCAGGCGGGAGGACATTAAATATTGAGTACAATGGTGTATGATTCATACGCGATTCACCAGCTATATCAGGCACACGGGCGCTACGTTCGAATGACGAAATAGAAAATTTCAATGAGTATGCTTATTCATGTAGGCTCTTGGTAATGTGCGTTATCGCAATGCGACTTGCAGTAACGATTTGTAACATATTATTTGTTGCACTCAGTTTTTTGCTCATTTGTCGTTGTTGAGTGCGTCTAAATTCGTTACGATTTAGCGGTTCTCACAATACGGTTGTCTCTCGTTTGTTATAAATAGTATATGTATATATTTCTCCCATGCCGTTGTGCAACGACCCGCGTGTAAATAAATTCTTGTCTTGTCTTGTATGACACGAATCTCTAATATAAACTTAAGTGTTAGTGACCAGTACAAACGTTACATGAACTAACGCAAACCTATCCGAAATTTGGAAGTTTAATGTGTACTCGTGTACTCCATGCTAATAAAACTAAGCCTGTGGTATCAGGTTTAAGAAACTACGACCATTTAGACATCTGAAATTTCTAAATTTACAATTTATAACACTAAGAACACTCTAGGCCTATTCTCACACATAAACAGATAGGTTAGAGGACGTTCGAGCTAGCAGAGCACAAAGGAGCATGTGTATGGTGAAAATGCATGTAAGCAATCCCGTGTTGCTTTTCGCTGCGAGTAGTCCGTTTGCTGGTAGTGAGTTCACATTCCCTAAAACCAAACATTAAAGGAACAGGCCTTAGTCTTTAAACTCAACAGCATAGTTTTCGCTATTAGAGCCGTTTATGATCACTGAATCAAGCATTACTTATATTTTATTCTTTAGATTATCCATTCCCGTAGAACCGAAGTGTTTCTGATCATCCTGGTGTTTCTAATAAAAAACAAAATGCATTTTTCATATTTTTAAAAATGCACGTGCATCTGAGAAGTAGCAGTTTACTGATTGGCTTTAACGTCACAGTCTCTTCTTTCACTCTATTGTAACTTTATCCAAATGAGTTACAGGTTTGTAAATTAACTAAACTTGGTGTCCATTGTTTACGGGTTAAAAGTAGCGTCTGCGCCTTTAATACATCTATATATGTTAGACACCAAATAGCCGTATTTTATACTGTACTGGTTAGTTACAGTCCTCAACATAACCTATGCTGCCCCAATCCACCTCTAGAGCTCTGTTCAGTGGATTCAGATATACTTCTAGTGTTATATGGGGTATGGACAGCTCCAGGAGATGCTTTATTGACGCAAAAGATGCGGTTTTCATTAATTTTTATATTCTTTTATTTATTGCAGGACTAAAGTTGCAGGAGGTCCTGAACAAACTCAAGTAAGTAGGCTTTGAAACGACTATAATCCACTTGATTCACTTTTGTTTAGTACGAATACCCTCATAAACCCGCATTTACGTCATATAATTATGTTCAACAACTAAGATAACTTTCAAAAATATCAACTCGGTAAGTTTCTGAATGCCCAAAATATTTTTATTCTTCATTCTTAAACGAATTCCAGTGTCACTTCAATAGTATAATTCTATAGCTAGTATCTGAAAACAATTAGTTATGACCCTTTCTCCAAGACACGTTAAGCATTACAAATTTGTAAATGTAACAATATTGGCGTTAGTTGAAAATTAACATGGCTTGTAAGACATCTTATACTGTTGATGCGCCTGTGTGCCGGTGTTGGTGGGGTCTTTGTTTTTTTGCCCTGTTCACGCCGCAGTGTGGTTGTTCACAGGAAGGAAGACGACCCGGGACTGGTTCTACAGATCGAACTCTTTGATGAACACAAAGCGAGTGATGAGGAACAACTTCCCGGGAGAGGTGTCGACATCAGCAGCCCACTTGACGTGTTCTATGCTGTTTACAAACAGGTAAATACATATAGTATATCTCCAGATGTTTACAAACAGGTAAATATATAGAGTATATCTCCTGATGTTAACAAACAGGTAAATATGTATGTTATATCTTCTGATGTTTACAAACCGGTAAATATGTATAGTATATCTTCTGATGTTTACAAACATGCAAAATCATATATAGTAAAATAGTAAAACTCCTTATGTTTACAAACAAGTAAATATATATATCTCCTGATGTTTACAAACAAGTAAATATATATAGTGAATCGCCTGATGTTTATAAACATGTAAATATATATAGTAAGTTGTATGCTGCTTGCAAATAATTAAATGTATATAGTATATCTTGTGGTGTTTACAAACAGGTAAATAATTATGTATAGTTTCTAAGTGGATCTTATAGTGTAACTGTGTATATAGTATGTCGTATGCAGTCTACAGACAGATGAATAAATACATACAATTTGTTAGAAGCTGTTTACAAACGGGTAAATATATACAGTATGTCACATGCTGTTTACAAACAAATAAGTATCTATAATTACGTCATAGATTTGTTAAATTTGCCGTTTACAGAAATACGCGAGTCTGTGTGTTTTGTGTGTACGTGTATGTTTCTACATACGCATGTGTGTGTGTGTTCGTCTGTGTTTTGTATGTACGTGCATGTTTGCAGATACGCATGTGTGTGTGTTCGTCCGTGCGTGTGCACTGCTGTGTATAATTACCTCATTACCGTGCGCACTCGCCGCATGGTACGTTGTAACCGTGTGTTATATATCGCTGCAAACACCGTTGTTTTGTATTTCACAAACAACATTACAAAGTGTTTATATTCATGTTTGGACGCCTTTATCCAAACAGCCATGTTTTCGCCTGTTTAGTAACCACCTTTCTTGTAACAGCTAACTTGTCCCACCATGATGATTCCATACAGCTTCCATTGAAATCACGCTGAAAGCCGTTATTATATAAAAGACGCTTCTGGTCGTGTTTTGTTATTATCATTTCTTCAAATATTCATATACCTTCAAAATTTGCCAGAGTTGGGGTCAGGCAGGGTCGCATTTTCTAATATCCCAGTGAACACTGGTGTATACGTCCCTGTGTTTAGCGGTTGCTCGAACGTAGCTCCTGGTGGTACCACTATGATTTTATTGTTCCGTTTATAGACGATAAGAATAAGACGAGTATGTTTATGTAGACAGATATCACCTTAAAAAAAAAAAAAAAAAAAAAAAAAAAAAAAAGAAGCAAAAGAAAACTCCCCTGATATTCATTGAATTGAATTGGGTGGCAGGAGTATCCAAGATTTATGACAATCCACTGAAAATGATAAAGAACAGCAAGCCTATGTCACTGTGGTTTTTAGACCAAACTAACAACGCACTCGGTTGGGCGCATAACTACTGTGTTCAGAATCAGTTTACGAAGTCAACGATCATTGCTTATGAAAAAAACCCTCGACAGTTTTCAATATTTACCTGTCACATCAAATATAATTACTTTGGGACTTCAGCTTATTCCATTTAATGCAAGAAAATGCCGTGTTGTCTCAAACAGTATTTATTTAATGAAAATACATATATAAATGTTTTAACTAAAAAAAGAGGTGAGGATTTGGCAACTAGAACATAATCTCATATAAAGCCGTCTTGTCTTTGCTTGATGCCGACGTGGCATTCTTTACAAGCTTAAGACTAAACTTGATGATACGCATTTAAATACAGACCCACAAAGCCAGTCATGAGAGATTCCAGTAAGTACTGATGCACCGAATGCGAAATTTGTTCCCTCGCGGGACAAGAAACGAAAGGAATGTGCGATTTATGTTTACACCCCAGCACATTGTTAAGTCGTTGGCGGCGACATTGTGTCTGAAATATTTGTTCCTGTCACTCGGTCTAGAAGGTGAGGGAGACATTTTCCGATGAGGACAAAGGCACTGGGAGTCTGTAGAAAGTGCATGCTTCAACCATAAGCGTATGGATATTTAATACTGTAAAAGTAACAGCAGTATAAAGTTAAAGTGTGTTTTGTTTAACGACACCACTACAACATATTAATTTATTAATCATAGGCTGTTGGATGTCAAATATTTGGTTAGTCTGACATATACTCTTAGATAGGAAACTCATTACATTTGTCCATTGGTAGCGACGGGTCTTTCTTATGCACCGTCCCATAGACATGATACCATATACCACAGTTTTTCATATACCAGTCGTGGTGTACTGGCTGGAACGAAAAATAGAGAGATTTTGTAGCCATGTCATGTATTTGTCAATATTACTATTAAACTGACCCGCCCCCTCAGCAGCAATATTTAAAAATAACCAAAGACCCTTTCCCCCCTCCCCAACCCAAACTGAAAAAAAAGAGAAAAAAAAATAAAAAAATAAAAAGATGTTAATGATTGATTATTCAACATTATTGTTTCATCATCAAGAGTTAAAGTTTGTTTTGTTTAACGACACCGTTAGAGCACATTAATTTATTAATAATCGGCTATTGGTGATTCTGGTATATTATCTTAGAGAGTCACTATCAAGCTATTTGTAAGTGGTTCGGGGGTAGGGGTTTCGGTCTCAGATATTGACCTGTGCTGGACCCTCGTCATATGAATCATACCCAAACTTACGGAGTTGGAAATCAGTTGTCAAGAAAATACTACTCGTGCGATCAAACTTGATAAGATTTGGCGCGGTCTGTACAGAAACCTGTAGAAATCGCGCCGTGGGAAAGTCAGTGTTTCATTTCAGTGTTGTTAGAGTTTTGTTCCAAACAGAAAACACTCATTAAAAACAGGCCGAAACACGGGTGGAAACAAGATAAGAACTAACTCACATACATGCTTTGCTGTGTTTTCACAATAGCCAAATAGTGAGAGTCACGCACTGCTTATAGAACGAGACTTGAAATTGGCGTGGGTCGAATGCTGATATCGCAGATACCACCGCCCTTTCACCGGGCCATTTCGTTTTCTTGTTAATATGGATCACGAGTCAATTATGTTTCATAGTATAGATCATAACTAATGATGCAGGGGGGATTATTTCTGGGCTTGTTAGTATATAGTTTGTGATTTATGCCTGTGTCCTGTGTTCTAGCAAGCGAGAGAATGGGTATCATAGGCGTACGGGCTCCCATTTTTGTATGGCGGAGGGGACAGACTGATTTTTTCCGAATTAAACGACAAACGGATATATATAGATATAGATATAGATATAGATATATAGATATAGATATAGATATAGATAGATATAGATATATAGATATAGATATAGATATATAGATATAGATATATAGAGTTGGAAACGAATCTCTACGCATTTTTACATTGTGGGTAGAATAATTAAAGTAGATAGTGAAAAAGTTTCGGGCAAGCTGATTTTGCCCGAATATTTCTATCTTTTTTAGCCTAAATTTAGAGATTTAATCCAGCCCTGGGGTCAGTTGTCCCCTTCCCCCGCCCCCATGTTTCGTATTCGTACAAGGGGTATGGGTTGGGAGAAATATTTTTATATCAATTATTGTTCAAATTTTACATGTTACCAATCATCATTTAAAACTGCTGTATCATATTATATATGATAAAATCTGCCTTGTGAAAAAAGCGTTTTCCCCCTCTACATGACGACAAGGGTTGTGCACTTTGTTGATGCATATCGACGTTATAATTAGCATAATTTACTAACTCCTTACCCTGAAGGAAAACGGTTAACTACGACTGTAGTGTGCTACAACTAAATAACGAAAGAACCGGGTTAAGCACAAAAACGAACGGAGCAATTTTAAAAGAGAGAAAGCGGCCTGGCAGTTATGTATCGTGTGACTGATCGGTGAAAAGTGATGTATTTCTCCGACTGTAATCGCCGTTTGTCCATTGTTCAAACCGTTTATGTTGTGCAACGATTGGAAAATGCGTCTTATTTCATGACCTACTGAGCACAAAACATTTACTTTGTTAAGAAATTACTTTGTCGCTTTGTAATGACACAGCAGGGTAGAAAACATAATCAGATATCAGCGGTCATTGTTCGATTTTGGGAGTTTTGGGGGTTGGGGGGGGGGGGGGGCAGTTGAAATGATTGACTGTTCCGCCTCAATAGAGAAGAGGACGAGTCATTTTTTAAAAATATATATATACTTTACTTTTTCTCTCTGTTTTTTTTTGCCAAAGGAAGCTTGCGTCACGTGCTTTCTTCTCACCATGTTGTCGCATCACTAATCAGCGGGTCGCACCATCATGCTAGTCGTGTACACAGACTCGCCATTGTGGTTCGTCCCATTCGGTATTCCCCCCATTGTGGTGCGCCGTACTCTGTATTGCCGTCCACCGTCGTCGAGATTATGCAAGTGAATAAACAAGTGTCATTTATTTCCTCATCACGAAGACATAACACATGTAAAATCGTTGGAGCACTCGGGTTAAATGAAATACCCAGGGTGTGTCGCACATAACCTCGTGTTACGCCGTTTGCGATGCACAATGGGGACTGGAGATTCACTCAATGGCTTACAGTCGGCTGGGTAATTTGTGATGTATGTCGCAATAAAAAACCAAACATTCCGAAATACACGACGACATCAAAAGGTGTTAAATTTTAAAATTGCATACCACCTTTCCCAGACACAACAAACAAGAGATTGTGTGTACATAATTATAATCTCGTGTTTCTACCCCAATGCTCGCGACAAACATTTATTAGTTCCAATAGGCACAATACATCAATTAAAAGTGCCATAAGACAGTTTTATGCCAGATAAAAACTGTTCGGACTTGATTTTTAAAAAATAAATAATATGGGACGACACCTGAAATTTAGCTTTTAGAATTCGGTTCCTAACCCTGTAATATTATATTTGATCAGTCCGTCTACATTAAGTATATCAGCGTTCTAGAAAACCTAACTCAAACAATGCATTTGGGTGGTGTAACCTTAATGTTTATATGTAGCACTACATTTTCTAGTGCTTGATAGTTTTTACACTCGCGGATCATTTGTTAGTATTATCATCTTGAACAGTATCTGTTACTGCCATGTTGCATGCATGGTTTTATATCATACACTTTACAACTGTTTGAGTAATTCCATATTATATCGTTATAGTTGCCTCTTTAAAATTTTATGAATCGATTTTGTTAATACTGTGGATAGTAATTTTCCATGCTCTCTAGTCTGTTCGGTATGTACATTACGTACGTAATATGTATATTAAAATAACGAAGCGTTTTAACGAAATGCTGCATCTGTAGAATACAAGGACGGGACGTAGCCCAGTGGTAAAGCGCCCGCTCGATGCGCGGTGGGTCTGGGATCGATCCCCGTTGGTGGGCCCATTTGGATATTTCTCGATCCAGCCAGTGCACCACGACTGGTATATCAAAGACCGTGGTATGTACTACCCTGTCTATAGGATGGTGCATATAAAAGATCCCTTGCTGCTAATCGAAAAGAGTAGGCCATGAAGTGTCTCTCAATATCTGTGTGGTCCTTAACCATATGTCTGACGCCATATAACCGTGAAATAAAATGTGTCGAGTGCGTCGATAAATAAAACATCTTCTTCTTTCCTGTGCAAGACGGGGCTATTAATGAATATCAGATAACGTCAACAGTATTCTCAGAGCGACAACAGGTACAACGGGCATGGGTCTATATTTGTTGAAGGCGTTTGATACATCACATGCATGTATATGCATATATAATATAACGCACTTTGTTATTTATTTGTTTTAGTTATCTTGGCCATGTGACTTCAGTAACTGAAATAAAGCTTTTGTCTTATCTTGTACACCATTAACTGGTACACTGGACATTATTTTATACTTGTTTTTTTTTGTCTTGCAGGTTTCTGACACGCCACAAGAGCTCCGGTTTCTGACGTGTCTTCAACACATGCTGAAGATTGACGACACGGACGGAATAGGGGAAACAATATGGCAGACGGTGGAGGAACTGGTATGCAAGGCCACGCTGGTGGAAAGCAAGATGGAGGCGCAGAAGCTGAAAGCCATGTCTTCACGCAAGCTGGAAAACGAAGCCCGGTGTACTTGTTCGTGCCATAAAGATGGCGGATCGACTGGACTTCTGTCAAAACAACGCAGCGGGAGATCGTCTGCTCCATCCACCCCTGATGGAGATCGCTCCATCCTGGACCCTGTTTCCTCACCTCCAGCACCACCGCCAGCCCCCGCGCCTCCCGCCCCACCTCCTCCGCCACCACCCTGCGGGGTACCACGACCCCCTTCGCTCCCTGGCATTGGGGGTCCACCACCTCCACCGCCGCTAGGAATGAATATGTCTTCGCCGTCTGCAGACTTGCCGCAACAGAAGGTGCCTAAACCCAAGTCGAAGATGAGAACTTTTCAGTGGCAAAAGATATCGAGCAACAAGGTTGCTGGCAAGTCAAATCTGTGGACTTTGGTTGGCAAACTGTTTGGTAGCTACAAGGTAGATTACCATAAGATGGACGAACTCTTCAGTGTGAATCAGCCGAAACAAAAGACAGCTTCAGGTCATGACGGCAATTCTGCTTTGGAGAAGAAAAAGAAAGAAAATTCTGAGGTAAGAAAATACTTCTAATTCACAAAGCTGTCTTATGTTCTAATAATGCAATAATGCAATTGCGTGTCTGTTTTTACACTGGACTGCCAAATCGCAAAGTTTCGAGTATGTAGTGAATCTGGCCCCTAGTAAAATCGTATCTTTGTACTAAGGAGCGTCAAAGGAATGTTTGGTATGGTGGCGATTGCTCTGATGAATCACTGTGAGGTTCTTCATCTGTATGCTCCGATGACGTGTCATAACCAGAATAATACATGTTACTTTGTTTATAGGAGACATGTTACACCCCAGGTCATTTCAATTCTCTTTCTGTAGATCCCATTAACCTCGCTGATGATGATCTCATACCAGTTACATACTAGTCTATGTTTTGTCTGCTAGCTCTAAAAAAAACTGGAATATTTAAGTAATTGTGACTTGTCTGTCTCTTGCAAGCTACACATCAGTCTGTGTTTTGTCTGCTAGTCGTAAAAACTGGAATATTTAAGTAACTCTGACCTCTGCATCATCTTGCCTGTTTATCGAAAGCTACATAGCAGTCGATGTTTTGCATGCTAGCCCTAAAAACTGGAATATTTAAGTAACTGTGACTGGTCTGTCTCCCGCAACCTTGTTTTGTCTGTTAGCCCTAAAAAACGGAATATTTAAGTATTAAGTGACCTATGTATCATCTTGTCTGTCTCTTGCAATTGCAAACTATGCTTCTGGACGTTTAGCAGGCTGTGCACTTGACTGCATTTATGTAAGCAATGTCGCCGCTAATTTTAGCTGTGTCAGTGAACAAAGGGGGTACTGTGTGTTTTGGGAAGCTCTGAGTATACCGTGTCATCCCCAGACAGTAGTGGCCCTGAAAAGGTTGTTTTAACTTCTTCACAGAAATGTCGCAAATACCGCGCAGTTAGTTCGATTCCCCCACTCGTTACAACTTGACCGGCCTCGGTGGTGTCGTGGTTAGGCCATCGGTCTACAGGCTGGTAGGTACTGGGTTCGGATCCCCGTCAAGGCATGGGATTTTTAATGCAGATACCGACTCTAAACCATGGTTTGTGCTATCCTGCCTGTGGTAAGCGCAAATAAAAGATCCCTTGCTGCCTGTCGTAAAAGAGTAGCCTATGTGGCGACAGCGGGTTTCCTCTAAAAAAAAACAGTGTCAGAATGACCATATGTTTGACGTCCAATAGCCGATGATAAGATAAAAAAATCAATGTGCTCTAGTGGCGTCGTTAAATAAAACAAACTTTACTTTCGTTACAACTTGGTGTGAAGGTGGTCTAGCACAGAGGTGGATATGAATACACTATTCTATAAACTAAATTCATTTAATGCTGTTCTGTTGTGAATGTTGAGTAACTATTTAATTAAGTCAAATCAAAAGTACTATAATAATTATTATGTATATTTCAAATAATTGATGCTGGGTATCAGTATCTATAGACCTATAATTTTAACAGGTGGCTGTCATTGCGCCAAGTAATGTAAGCAATATCTAACAAATCATAACAGAGAGTTATTTATATTATTTTAAATAAAAGTTACCGGATATATATCCAACAGACAAACAATACTATTTATAATAATAATAATAAATAATAATAATAATAATAATCTCAATACAGCAGTCAGAAGAGAGAAATATTCCTAATTAGTTTTCTTGGTTTAATTTCAAATAATGTTTAAAATAGTAAATTTATTAGAATTGTCTTCTTAAGGAATATCACCATTTGTCATATTGTAGATTCATTACGATCTGTTGGCGTGATAAGTGATTATTAACCTATGGTAGTGCGGTTGTTATTACACGATGTGAAAGTAATCGAAACTACATTTCTTTGGAAAGGTCACTAAAAGCAATTGACCCTTTCAGTGTTATGTGAAATTTATTGACCAAGAACAAAGTAATAAGGCAGTGCCAGAATGATAGCGTCGTGCACGTACATGCACTTGTAGTCTGAAGTTTGATTAGCATACTCAGCCGTGTGTAATGTTCACAAACAACTCGTATATTACGTGTGGATACAGTACTTACATGCTAAGTAAGATTTACATAATCTACCAGTTGACCAAGTCTACATTTAGTCGTAAATACACAAAACTGTGATTGAAAATATAATCGAATCTATGTGAAAAACAAAGTACAAAAGTTGTTTTTTGAAACGAAATCCAACTCAGAAACTCGCATCAAGACAATACATAAACCTGTCACTGTAAATATTATCGAATCCATGCGTATAAGAAAGTTCAAAAGTAAAATCAGTTGTAAATAGAATGGAAGCTAAGCGTGTGGCAAAGTCAAATGTTTTACTTTTTTTTATCATTATTATTATTATTTTTTTAAACTAAACCAACTCAGAAACTCGCACTCAAACTGTACACCGAACTGTAAACTGTGTAAATATAATCGAATATATGCATATAATGAAGTCCAAAAGTAAATCAGTAGTTGTACATATAATCGAATATATGCATATAACGAAGTCCAAAAGTAAATCAGTAGTTGTACATATAATCGAATATATGCATATAACGAAGTCCAAAAGTAAATCAGTAGTTGTACATATAATCGAATATATGCATATAACGAAGTCCAAAAGAAAATCAGTAGTTGTACATATAATCGAATATATGCATATAACGAAGTCCAAAAGTAAATCAGTAGTTGTACATATAATCGAATATATGCATATAACGAAGTCCAAAAGTAAATCAGTAGTTGTACATATAATCGAATATATGCATATAACGAAGTCCAAAAGTAAATCAGTAGTTGTAAATAAAAATGTATAATCGAATCTATACATATAGTAAATATAATCGAATATATGTGCATAACAAAGTACAAAAGTTGTTTTTGAAAACTAAACCCACCGAGAATCCTGCACCCAGACAGTACCTCGAACGACCGGGTATTAAGTTTGACCTACATTACCGCCATTTTGGAGGTGAACCTAAATGTCAGGTGTTGTGTGTTTCACGGCGATTCACCTGCAGTGCCGTGTGGTTTAGCGTCCTCGGTGTCAGTGACACCCCAGTTCATCATTCTGCTCGCTACACTGTACGAGCCACGCGGAAACACATCTGCTGTTAATAAATATGTCTTGCTCTTAATGTCTTCAGTTAATAAATCCATCTGTTTCAAAATACATGTACACGCAATGCTGAAACAATTTATGTGAAAAACGCCACTTAAACATGGGTGTAGCTTGTCTTTGTCATGCGTAAAGAAAAGAAAAGGATATTTTTTAAAAGTGATATCTCTGAATATTTTCAATTAAGGCCATTTGGTGTATAATATAATGTACAACAAAAAATAATTCGAAATGTAGATTGTCAGAATGGGCCTAAAATGTTTACAAGACATTGATAATTTTAACAGACACAATTTAGTGAGATTAAAACTGAATGCATTGTCTGCATCATATAATATAACCCGCATGTGCTTACATTCATGATTTGGTAACAGAGGTGGGTGTAGTGCAGTGTAGCTCGGTGACAGCCGGTCTGACAAATTTCATCACCGGTAGGGCTATTGGGTTATTTCCGGTTCCAGTCAATGCTCCCTAGATGGTTGTTCAAAAATCATGCCATGTGTATTTCCCTTCTGTGGCGATGTATATAAGAGAATATCAGTGTCACTGTGTTCCCAGGGCAATGCACCTAAGACAGTTTACCCAGGACAGTGCGATTGATATTTGGTGACGCCAAACTGAATAAGGCGAAACTCATGACAGTGCTTCGTGGTAGCAGTCCCGCATCGTCCACGTTGTCAAAACGTCCCTTTGCCTCTACTTTGTGCAGAAATACTATTTTTGAATATAGTAACCGTTTTGTCGTTCGCATTAACTACATTATTATCTGATATTTCTTCACAATCCTATGATTAATTTCGACATTTAGGTACCACTTATCAATCATAGTATTGGCGTAGGTTCTGCTCCTTCTGTAGGACTTTGACCGGCCTCGGTGGCGTCGTGGTTAGGCCATCGGTCTACAGGCTGGTAGGTACTGGTTCGGATCCCAGTCGAGGCATGGGATTTTTAATCCAGATACCGACTCCAAACCCTGAGTGAGCTCAATGGCTCAATGGGTAGGTGTAAACCACTTGCACCGACCAGTGATCCATAACTGGTTCAACAAAGGCCATGGTTTGTGCTATCCTGCCTGTGGGAAGCGCAAATAAAACATCCCTTTCTGCCTGTCGTAAAAGAGTAGCCTATGTGGCGACATCGGGTTTCCTCTAAAAAAAAACAGTGGCAGAATGACCATATGTTTGACGTCTAATAGCCGATGATAAGATAAAAAATCAATGTGCTCTAGTGGCGTCGTTCAATAAAACAAACTACTTTTTTCTGTAGGACTTTGAGACAAAATAAGGGGTTGAAATTTCCATACTGTCACCTGACGCTCGTGACAGTTTCTCCTGTGCAATACGTTGACATAATATTTATTCGTTAGTATTGAATAACACGGTATTTAAATAAGCATTACCCCGACTGGTGTAACAACATCATATATTTAAATATTGCCTATGTTGAGTAATACGCTTGACCCTCTGCGGAGATAAGATCAGCTGGCGTATGCATGTATATAAATCAGATGAATCAGAGCCAAAATGACGCGTATCTTACAGACAGATCAGTAATAAGAGCAATACGTAAGTCAGGGGCGGGTCCACAAGTAAGACTATTACATCTACTTGACAAGTACACTTAACTACAGAAAATATGGAAGGAAATAAAATTATTTGTGTTACCGACATCCCTAGAACATTAATTCAACACAAGATTTCAGAGATCCAAGAATTCGCCATTAATGCCATATTTCGCATCGCCTAGGTTTAACCCCCCCCCACACACACACACACATCCCACCCCCACCCCCGCCCATCCAAATGTGTCGAAGACAGTGTTCAGTTAGATACTGATAACGATGATGGAGAACAAAGGAGAACGGTAGAGAACATATATTTTTGCAGCCACAACCGAATCTACCCCCTCAAAATTCTGTTTAGTTTCGCCCCTGATTATGAAACAGCCTTTATTGAAACAATGACACAATAAAGCAAACTGATAGAATTACGTTTTTCAAAGCCTGCTCGCCCGTGGAAACACGCATGGGTTTCACACTGGGATATCAATGAATACCTGGATGTGACGGGGGCGTGGCCTCGGTACCCTCCCTGTCCCCACCGCGTGAAGAGCCTCTCCAATCCCCTGCACCGTGCATTGTTTACGACAGACAGCTTCAAGTCTTGGTCTATGTATTAAATCGTCAGATATGACAAGGGTCGAACTGTCTCGAATCAACCTATGATAGGCGGACACCGACAGCGCCATACTAGAATGGTGTGGATATCGCCGATTGGATCAGCAACTAGCAGGGTTCTGACATCACAATGACAAGGCACTTCTTGCCGGGTCTTTTATTCCATTCTTTGACGTCAGCCATTTCTTAGCTAGTCTCTGTTTGTACGCAGTTGTTCAAAAGTTCAGCCCCGCCCACATTTCAAATCGCGAAATACAACACCGTGTTATAGTAAATCACGGCTCTGTGTATTTTCATTTGGTGTTTAACTTCAGTGATTCTTTTATATCATTTAGAGCTGTGTAATGCTGTTCCAAATATAAGCCGATGTTTTTCGATCGTAACGAGATATGATCTTATGAGTAGTCAGCAAAGTACTGAATTAAGTCAGATAAGTTTTTTGACATGCCTAATATGAATGAAATGATGTCTTTATTTAATTCAACGGTATTAACCACAAAATTGAGGGAAATAATATCCGATTTATAAATAAAAATAGTCTGTTCTAAAATTGACAGTTGTTGTTTAGAAATGTTATTGATATTGTTTGCATTTCAGTCAGTACTTCTGGTTAAATATTACCTGTAATAGTTGTTGTTAAAGATTAAAGGCAGGCATCGAAAGCAGACTCATAATTCACAGCACCACCACCCCTACCCCACCCCTCCACACACACACACACACGCACGCACACACAATGAAATACGAATTAATATATAACTGATCTCCACCCCCACCCCATTTGCTTCCATCTTTCAACGCCTATATACTGGTAATAAACTCTTTATTAATCCGATTTCTCAGTACTTTGGTAAACTATTTTACTAAATTAAAAAAGAAATACCGGTATGGCTTTTCACATGTTCTATGTTAACTAAATAACACAAACATTAGTACTGTCTGAAAATGGTCTAAATAACTACATAAATATGGATGATATTTACAAATAATATGGTGCTTTTTGTAATATATAGTATATACATTGTAATACGAATATTTCCCTCCTTTCTAATAATGAGTCGTTTCGCCTTGGCTATAGTTATTTCAATTCTGTAATATAATTATATATATCATTTCAGGTCAACCTGTTGGATGGCAAGAGGAGTCTGAACGTTAACATATTCCTGAAGCAGTTCCGGATGCCAAACGAAGAGATAGTTCGTCTGCTAAGAGAAGGAGCGAGTCAAAAGTTTGGAACGGAGAAAATGAAAGGCTTACAGAAGATATTGCCAACCATGGACGAGGTATTCATTTTCAATGAGGGTGTGAAATACACGATACACAACATTATAATTTTTATATTATATGTGATATATGACAGGTTGGACATTGTTTTAGTATTGGTCCAGTAACAGAATTTAAAGTAAAAAAATGTATATTCATTGTTTGAAGTTAAAAAAATAATGCCAACCATGCAGTCATATTATTATGGCATCGTAAAAGCTATATTCAAACTCGCCTTACGGTATTTTAAGAACATTTACTAATGCCAAATACCAACACAAGATATTACAGCCATATCGCTATCAACATTAATGTGATTGGTGAATTTGGTGTGTATTCTAGATGGTTCAATATTCTGAATCATTACGTGTTCTTAGATTACCATCACTACTAAGGGCAGGATGTATTTTTGTATAATGTTTTAGATGTTTGTAGGTTAATGTTATGACACTAACACCTCCCCTGTTTTCAGATTGAACTGATCCGATCTTTTGACGGTGATCGAGAAAGGCTTGGAAACGCAGAAAAGTTCTACATGTGCCTTCTCAGTCTTCCCAAGTAAGTTTTGATTTTATTACTTGTCAGGATAGTAATTAAGGTTGGGATAGGGGTCCGAAAAATACCCCAAACGTTTCCTCTTTGTCTTCAACGGTTCTCTTTTTAATGCCTTCTTTGTTTTCAACAGTTCTCTTTTTAATGCCCTCTTTGGTTTCAACAGTTCTCTTTTTAATGCCCTCTTTGGTTTCAACAGGGTTTTTTTTTAATGCCCTCTTTGTTTTCAACAGTTCTCTTTTTAATGGCCTCTTTGGTTTCAACAGTTCTCTTTTTAATGCCCTCTTTGGTTTCAACAGTTCTCTTTTTAATGCCCTCGTTGGTTTCAACAGTTCTCTTTTTAATGGCCTCTTTAGTTTCAACAGTTCTCTTTTTAATGCCTTCTTTGGTTTCAACAGTTCTCTTTTTAATTTAAATGTTTCCTTTTTGTCAAGCCAGAAAAGTTCAGGGGCGGATCCAGGAAGGTTGCTGGGCTGCACACATCCTCTTTCGAACTCCAAAGTACCGTGGAAACCCTCTATATAATGCGTGTTAGTGTACTTTGGAATACCGTATATGCCCTATTGGACGTTGCACTAATTCCCTACAAAAATACTGCAGCCAGTCCTTAAGTCCCTGTACTAATGTACATGTGCCCTGATTCCTTCTTATGACTGTTTAGTTTAGTTTAGGCTAGCTACGGCCCTGGGGTCGTCCCGAGGGGTATTTGTGGAGTCCAGTGACAAGGCTACACGTCGTAAACGTCTTCAACGTTTCACTCCGCGGGGTAACGCGAGAAGGATTTTGACACCAAAACGGCAACATTTTATCTCCACTGCGTGAGGAAGGGAGAACGTTTGTGGCTGGTTTCTTCACTAGATCTGTCACCTATGTGTAACACTGACATCATTGTGGATGATTGATGTCACGTTAATCGGACGCCCCTGGCTACATGACCAGATTTCTCCTGCACGAGAGATTTGTCACATAGATAAGAGTGTGTCACTTTCAGGTTTTATTAAAAATAAGCTTATTAGATGGTGGTAAGCGGCCATATTGATTTTGTGGCTTTATCTATTGATTGTTACATCCGGTTGCGGGTGTCTGTGTAACGTAGATCGCATGACGGCTAAACAGCATTGTGTATTTAGCCATAATGGCTTTGTCGAGGAGGGTTTACATTTAATTGAAAGATAAAGAGGAAATTTGCAGATGGCACCAATGTGTTAATGTATGTTCACAGTAACAGTTTGATTTGAAACTGTCGATGACTGATATGTAGTTTTAGCTTTAAATAAATGGGTTGTAATTGTATGTGAATATATAATTATGATGCATGGTAAAAGTATTTTATATATCAATTTATACAGAGAAAATTTCGATTCCATTGCTCATTACAAATGTAGCACGTAACTACAAAATACCACTCTAATAAAAAGATAATTCACTCAGATACACAAAATCAACATTCAGTTAGGAATACACTCCATTCAGTTAAAGGCACAGACCCTAGTTTCAACCCGTAAAAATTAACACTAAGTTTAATTAATCTACAAACCTGTAACATATTTGGATAAAGTTGCAGTTGAGTCAAACATGACTTTGAAATGGTGAAATACCCTATAAAAATATACTAAAACTCGACTCCATAACTGTTACTTAAGTATGATTTCAGTTACCAAAAACGGCTATAATAGTAAAAAATATCCCTTAATGTTTAAAAACTAGGGTATGTCCCTTTAAGAATACACTCCATTCAGATACACATATATTTCATTCACATACACATTCAGCTACTTGTACTTCATTCAGTTATATATATACTTCACACACAGATGTACAGATACTTTATATAAATACGTATTTCATTCAGATACATAAATACAGAGTTACAGTATACAGTAAAGTCTAGACCAAATATCAGTCTTTTGTTGGAGTCCAAAAGCTAGAAAGGACAAGAGAGGGTCAGAATTGGTAGCAAGAAAATGAGTTTACAAAAGAAGAAAATTACTGAATGAATTAGTCTGTTTGTTAAAACTGGATGGTCTTGCAGGTTTCCAACTTGTTTTTGCATTTTAGTATCGAGGAACAATACACGTTGTTAACAGTGGTTTTGCATTAGCATGTATCACAAAAGAGTAAAACAAAATTATCCTTGATATAGCAAGTATATTTCTTGTATATTTACTTCTAAACAATGTTTTTTTTCCGCTTTCCAGTTACAAGTTACGAATCAATGGGATGTTGATCAAGGAGGAATTCAACACTAACATGGAATGGATTAGACCTTCTATAGAGGCCGTCATCCATGCTGCAAAAGGTAATTTTTAAAACAATGTCCAATCTTGACCTAGACCCCAATCCACAATCATTAACCCTACCATTCCTATGAAACACTGGACCAGGTAATCTCAGAAAAATGATTAGTGCATTAAAAATAAAATTCCTAAAAGTGAAAGAGTTAAAATTATTCAATTTTTTTTTTTTTTTAAACCGTGGGCTACGTTTGTCAGCCCAAATACCCGTCCACCATTGTTACATTTTAGATGTTATAAGGACATCTTGTGACAATTTATATGACTTAACAAATCAGAACAGTTACCACATTCGAAATTGCATCTCTGATTCTAGCTGTAGATGGCATATATGGCACGCTGTTTGGTAATTATTATACTTGTTCAATGTGTTATAGTGTCTTCATTGCCATATACAGAATTATTCTATTGGTTTTGATCATGTAGTGGGACAAAGGAATTGTATACTCTTCTCAGTAGAACAAACAAGAATTACCTGATGCTATGTTGCCGGTGTGACTTCGGGTCTCGAGTCACTAGCTATGTGGAGTGGAGGCGCGTTTAGCTTTGATGACATGGTGCAAGTCTTACAATGGAAGGAGTGTCGCTAATGAGCGCTGTTTGCCAAGAAGCTCTTCTCAAACGTCACAGCTGTCTGGGCAAACAGGCTTAAGCTGGTCCTGATTGTTATTTTCTCGTCAACATTACCTGCGGAATGTTTCCAGTTCCCCGCCGGTTAGCGGGAGGCACGGCCACTCCACAAGTCCATTAGCGGCTGTATGAAAACAAGTGTGAAAGGTTTACTTTAGGGTGCAGTTGCTAATGCCAAGTCGAATGGACCTTGGGTGGTATGCGCAACAGAATGCCGTGTATGGCCGAAAGTTCTACACTTGTTGTTTGTTTTAGAGTACGCCTGCTCATTCTTTAGTACTCGTTAGAATGTATGGCTTGCAAAGTATCTTCTCTATTAGAATACGTTTTGTGAATGTTCTAAATGGTCTGGTCGTTAGAGAATGATATATCACTGTACTGCATACTGGTGGTCGTCAGAACATCCAGTTCAGTATTTCACCATTGATAATATTACCTGTTAGTCTGTTCTGAATTATATATATTTTTTTTTTCAGAGATCAAAGAGAGTCGTCTTTTGCGGGAACTTATATATCTGGTGCTAATTGCTGGAAACTATCTGAATGCAGTGAGTTTATCATTAATATTGTATTTAATGCTATTAAAATAATAATTAGTCAAACCTTGCAATGTAACTGAAAATTGTTGTTGTTTTTTGTGGGGTTTTTTGTGTTTTTTAAAAATAGGTAAATTTCTTTATTTTCGAATGAAAGCAGCTGCTTTGACATTGACTTGTGTGGAAGGTAAATGTTCTGATGCCATGTTTATATCCCTGACTGATTCTTTTTCAGAACAACTCTGCTGGAAATGCTGCTGGCTTCAAGTTGTCTTCCCTACTCAAGCTTACAGAGATCCGGGCTAATAAACCCAGGATGAACATGCTCCACTATGTGGCTCAGGTGGGTGTTAGATGACACCTCACACACTAGTATGCTACACATACTAGATCCAACACATGTTCCACCATGTGGCTCAGGTGGATGATAGACATAACCTCATATATTAATATGTTACATAAACTAGATCCACGATATGTTCCACTAGGTGTCTCTGATAGATAATAGATGTCGCCTCACACATTAGTATGTTACATACACTAGATCCAAGATATGTTCCACTATGTGGCTCAGGTGGGTGATAGACATCACCTCACTTGCTTGCCTCACACATTAGTATGTTACATACACTAGATCCGAAATATGTTCCACTATATAGATCCAATGTATGTTCCACTAATTTCCTCTAGTGGGTGATAGACATCACCTCACTTATTTGTATGTTACACACACTAGATCTAAAATATGTTCCTCTGTGTGGGTGCCAGATGTCACCTCACACACTAGTATGTTACACACACTAGATCAAAAATATGGTCCACTGTGTGGCCCAGGTGGGTGCCAGATGTCACCTCACACACTAGTATGTTACATACACTAGATCCAAGATATGTTCCACTGTGTGGCTCAGGTGGGTGCCAGATGTCACCTCACTTACCTGTATGTTATATACACTAGATCCAAAATATGTTCCACTCTGTCGCTCAGGTGGGTGCCAGATGTCACCTCACACACTAGTATGTTACATACACTAGATCCAAGATATGTTCCACTGTGTGGCTCAGGTGGGTGCCAGATGTCACCTCACTTACCTGTATGTTACATACACTAGATCCAAAATATGTTCCACTCTGTCGCTCAGGTGGGTGCTAGATGTCACCTCACTTACTAGTATGTTACATACACTAGATCCAAAATATGCTCCACTGTGTCACTCAGGTGGGTGCTAGATGTCACCTCACTTACTAGTATGTTACATACACTAGATCCAAAATATGCTCCACTGTGTGGCTCAGGTGGGTGCCAGATGTCACTTCACACACTAGTATTCTACATACATTAGATCAAATATGTGTTCCACTGTGTGGTTCAGGTGGGTGCTAGACAGATTTCTAGGATATTAAATATTGGAAGTTATAGATAGAGGAATATGGGTCCGATTCTTCAGACCATCGCTCCTCAGTAAGTTAACATATATTTTTAATAGAATTTGAATTGCATTATAGTGCATGCATTTTTAGTGATGAACAATATTTTAATTGTTACAGTTGTATATATACACTTGTGACTTTATATCTATCTTTATAATGCCTTGTATAATAGCCACTTTTCTACAAAGAACATTTGAAAATATCTGTCTATAAAATGCATTTAGTTTACTCTGTCATAACGAGCGCCTGTTCTTAAAGGTCTTGTTTTATAGTTTGTTGGCTGTTATATATCTTTGACTGTATATATTTTAAATGTCTCGAAAATAACACGTGAATTTAACACATTCCTTAAAGTGTAATTTATGAAGGAGGTACTTTGTGGTGTCTATCTATACACTGTGTCATTCATTCAACAGGAAGCAGAAGAGAAAAATTCCAAGTTGCTGAAGTTCCCTGATGAAATCAAGGTTCTGAAAGACGCTGCGCAGTATGTATTTTTAATGTACATCTTAAGAAAACGTTTTCTTGTTCATCTCTATCATACATTCTTTTGTATGTATTATCATTTAGAATTTATATTACATGATATTAAAAAAACATGTTTAGTTAAATGCTGTACTGCGACAGAGTGCTTGAACGCAGAAACCTTTTTTGTTGATGAAAACGACTGAGGTAATGTAACTCCAGGGTTCCTGTCCTGTTGTATGCACATTTATAACAGACCGCGATTGACACGACTATGGGTTTTAATCTAACACAACTCTCTTCCTGTCCTCAAAGAGGCAAACAAAGTGAGATACCACGTGTGTTTTTGCGTCACACTGGGGGAGTCTCTGCCTCACTGACTACAGCTTCGTCCATGAGTCACTGGTCCATTTAAAGTTAATTATGCAGTAAACCTGAATAAAACAAATACACAGACATATATATAGTCTGCATAATAAAATACTAGTAGGGTCTCTTTTGTTGGGTGATTTTTCACTTCTGTTTTGTGGGGGTTTTCACAACATAAGAATATTTAAGACTTTTAAAATGTATTTATGGAGCTATGAGCAGAATTCATTTGATAGAAACTGTGTGAAGCAGTGAAGCGTGTCATGGTATGCAAATAAAAAAAAACCCTCTTAAATTAAATCTTTTTATGAATGTTATTAACATGATTTGCACACTTTATTCAGAACTCTTTTAGAGGGCCATACACTGTGAATTCTGCGACCCACCCCTCTTGAAAACCCTAAAAACAAATAAACTATAAGAAACCGATAATAAAAACAAACATAACCAGTGGAAATCGTCTTTGTGCATCTATATACAACGTCATAATGAAATAAATTACATCATTCATTAGAGATATTTTTCATAAACGTTTACAATCTTCTCTACAGAACACCGATTGAAAATCTGATCAGCGAAATTCACAGCCTAACGGCAAAAGTGAAAGACATTTCCGAACAGATCAGTAAGACTGGAGACGACTTCAAATCACAAATGGCATCTTTTCTCATGGTAAGAGTCCGGTTTCGTTTAGTATATTCTCAGTCATGTTGATAATTTAATTCCTTAAACTAATTTAGTTGTAAGTACCCATTTTAGTTTTTAAAAGTTTCCATTTTGTTTAGCTAGAGAAGACCTGATGTTGCTGTGTCCTGGTTTCTTTGTTACTCTCCCCTGTAGTTTGTTGTCTTAGGGTAGACAGGGCCATGATTAAAACTCGAAGTAACCCATGAAATAGCGACAACAGATTTCATCTATAAAATTACCCCTGTGGTCCTTAACCACATGTCCGGTGGTTAATGGACCTAATTATGAAGCCTTTTTTTCTGTCTTTTTTTTTAAAACAGGTATTAAACATGTTGTAAATGTATGTAGTTACACGCGTGTAAGACAAAAAAAACAGGATTTTTAAATTCGGCCCGTTATATGGTATCCTGGCCTAAGCCCTTATCTTCGAAGCACTCTTAGCCTACGAAATTGTAAAAACATCATAAGTTATGACGTCACGATGGAGTGTGCTATAGTGACGTCACAGCCTACGGTGGTTTTATGGGCCCTTTACTTATTTATACTTGTACTCACTCTTGCCAAATACAAAAGTTTTTTAGTTTCAGATGTGACTGTACGTGTGTGTATCTGTGCGTGTGTGTATGTGTGCGTGTGTATATGTGTGCGTACGTGTGTTTGTTTATTTTTCGGGGAGGACGGGGAACGTGCACAAAGTAAAATAAAAACAGGACGTAAAAATTTTAATATTATAAAACTATTGTTAAACTGACGGTTCATCTGAGCGTGTGGGTGATTCATACTTTGTGGTATCGATTTGTTTTAACATTTTAAGTATGTGACCTTGGTTAGTCATACGCGGATTAGAACACGGAGTTGGGTGGATTTCAGAATAAACGTATTCAGACAACGTGATCACTGCCTTAAGGCAACCTTGTAACGCGCGCACAATAGACCCACCAGCTAGTGCATCTCTTATCATAACTGAATTTATTGTGGTGTACTTGTTTTTACTCAAAAATAAGGTAATAAAAATTTTGGTTTTTATTTTTTATTTTCTCTTATCATAACTGTATTGATGGTTGTGTACTTGGTTTTTGTGCAGAAATAAGGTAATAAAAACCTGTATTTTGGTGGGGTTTTTTTATTTTATTATTTACACACTCATTTCAACTATTAATAAAACATGGATTAAATGCAAGCGCAGCATGCAGTGCGTGAATATAACAGAGCAACTAAGGGGTTATATATATGTATGTATATATATATATATATATATATATATATATATATATATATATATATATATATATATATATATATATATATATATAATATATATATGATATACCCAGTCAGCCAAGATAGTAAATCCTTACCACTAAAAAAGAATTAAATTATCTGTTAAACACTGGATTTTGAAGTTCAGGAGGGGACGTAGCCCAGTGGTAAAGCACTAGTTTGATGCGCGGTCGGTCTGGGATCGATCCCCGTCGGTGGGCCAATAGGGCTATTTCTCGTTCCAGCCAGTGTACCACGAATGGTATATCAAAGGCCGTGGTATGTGCTATCCTGTCTGTGGGATGCTGCATATAAAATATCCCTTGCTGCTAATTGAAAAGAGTAGCCCATGAAGTGGCGATAGCGGGTTTTCTCTCTCAATATCTGTGTGGTTCTTAACCATATGTCCGACGCCATATAACCGTAAATAAAATGTGTTGTGTGCGTCGTTAAATAAAACATTTCCTTCCTTCCTTCGAAGTTCGGTGGAAGGGTACACCCCCCCAGCACCCAGCACTGAATAATGTGGTGTTCTCTCATTAAACGAACATTCTAGTTCTTTTATTGAGCAATTTGTACGCACATTCAGAAGAATGATATATGAACATATATGTGTTTAATGTTGCAGGAAGCCAACGAAGAGGTGGTAGATCTGGACGAAGATCTCAAAGAAATTAAAGCTTTGCACCTCGAACTGTCAGAATTCTTTTGTGAAGATCCCAAAACATTCAAGATGGAGGAATGCTTCAAAACTCTGCAAACGTTTTGCGACAGGTTCAAGAAAGCAATCGAGGTATGTAACGTGCAACTATGTAAAATGCAGCTCAGCATGTTATATATTGTATAAATGGGATCTAGTATTTATAAGTTCATTGTAAGCTGTGTTAAGAAATATCGCCTGCTCATATTAAGCACTAATTGAACATCTTTTCGAAAGCCTTGTATATGGAGAGAGAGAGAGAGAGAGAGAGAGAGAGAGAGAGAGAGAGAGAGAGAGAGAGAGAGAGAGAGAGAGAGAGAGAGAGTGTGTGTGTGTGTGTGTGTGTGTTTGTGTGTGTATATGTGAATTAGTGAGTTACTCTCTTATTGAATTTTACATGTGACAAAAACAACTACAGGTTGAACGTGAATTTATATTAGTAGTCAATTTATAATAAATGGAAATGCATATTTTTTATTTATCTGATATTGTTTAATTGTTGTGTTTTCAGGAAAATAAAGTTCGAAAAATCCAGGAGCAGAAAGCTGAAGCCAGACGAAAATTGCGAGAGGATGAAAATAATAAGAAATCCTCACGTAAGTATTTTGCATTTCTTTCATTAACAGCTCCCCCCCCCCCCCACCCCCCGTGGTTGACAGGGTAATCATTGTCTGTTTACATATGTAAACAAAAGGTTTTAAAATGCCACACATTTTCAAAAAAGTATTTTACTGTATATTTATTTCTGTTGTCACCTATTACAAATATGATGTATTTTATAAGGTAGATCTTTCATGAGTATTAAAAAATCCCAACATTTCAGACACAATAAAGCTAATTTGTTTTATGTAGGGGTTTTTCTGGTGTCTGTGTGTGTGTGTGTGTGTGTAACACGATTTGTCTGTAGTCTAATATTTTAAAATATTATTTTACTGCGATATTACTGTTATTTTTTCTATATATTATATTATTTGTATTTATATTTCAGAAGATCTCAAAGAGCCGCTGGACCAGGCTATGGACCGAGCATCCGGGGAACAAGATGGTTCCATTGTCGATATTTTGCTCGCAGACGTTCGATCTGGCTTCACAAACAGGAAGTTTACCGAGGGCTCGTTCTCCGTTTCAAAAGTCCAGAAAATCAACCTCGATATTGTCAGTGGAGTTTCGAGTGGCAAGGGAGAAGCTGTGAGTCCCGGCACAGAGCATAATGGTTCAGAAAGTCCTGGTTTCGTCCGTGGTGGCTTTGGTCGCAGAAGCATGAGAAGGAGCTTGAGGAGATCAGAAAAGAGCGACACACTCGACAACACGGACAGTGAGAGCACGTGCAGCAGCTTGGAAGATTCTCACGCCTCGGATCTGCTCCAGAAGCGGTCTCGTAAGAGTTATGCGACTGAAGACGACGACTCTTTGATCGATTTCTTGTTAACCAGTGGGAACGGTGATGTGAAAAAGCCAGAGATGTCATTTGAAAGATATGGAAGTCTTCGCAGAAAGAGAAAAGAAAGAAAGGGATTGTTAGATTCGGTTATCGTTGACAGAGAAAGGGCAGCTTCACCAAATCTACTCACCATGGAAACTAAGAGCACACCGGGTTCTGACATATCCAACGGTGGCTCATCCAGGCTTCAGGATATTGATACAAAAAGACTTAGTTCATCTGATAGACTAAAACCCGATTTCAGTGATAATATAACTGCATCGCGTGGTATTCGTCGAACGCGTAGCATGCTGGATAAACCATCCATCCATCATGCACTGCGAGATACAGCTAAAGATGAAGTGGACACTCCTGTCTCTAAAACGAATGATGATGAGGTGATAGAAAGAATCAAGAGAAGACTTTATGGTAAAAATGATAAGTCTCCTGCAGACACAGAATCTAGTGGACGAAAACTTCCCGAGACACCTGTCAGATTGTCTGCTGATGACGAAAATGACTTGACACGATCTCCTTCGAGGTGGAGATCCTCCATTCCTGGATCAGAGTCTCCCAGACCTTTGGAAACAATAGATGAGAAAAACAAACTGAATACAGCGGTTCAACCATGTGATAGTGTATCAACGAACTCTGTCATTGAACGAGGCAGAGAAAGACTTGCACACCGGTTGAGTGGTTTAAACCCAGCAGAAGTGCTCAAACAAATGGAGGAACAGCAAAACGGTGATAAAAAGACCTCCAGATCAGCGGATGATTCTAATGGTACTGACAATAAAGTTTCCATTTCAGTGAGGCATAGGATTAGTAAGAACATGGGCACTGATATAGACGGGGTGCTCAAGTCGATTGAGGCCACAGGTCGCCAGATAGACAGTATTGGGGTATCAGGTCCTATTAAACGACCAACAAGTTGTGGTCCTGAGGTTGAAAGTAACACTCATCGACCAGACACACCAAATAGTGAAGTTGTCTTAAAGAATAAAAGAGATCGCAGAAAAATGCGGTCTCAGCTATCAATTGACGAAGTGCATGCTGCTCTAAAGGGTCTTCCACTTGGCATACCAAGAGAAACTGCACAGACCATAATGGTGAATCACGTGACGACTAATGACACGCCGATACTGCCTTTTAGACGAAAATCTATGGAAGATGAACCCAACAAAGTTTCACAGGAGAGTGATAAAGCTAAAAGTACTGATAAAGAACTCAGCAAAGCTGCAAAAATGGCCGGCAAACGAAAGTTTCGAGCAGACCGGTTTGGTGGCAAAGAGAGTGCAGCACAAAAATCTGCTGAATCTGCTTCTGATAATCTCCGTGCAAAAAGCAACGTGGAAACGGATTCTGTCGATCAAGCATTGAAAGATTTTGTTTCGAAAGGAGGTATGAACAGATCAAAATCTTATGATGAATCCGTCGCCAGAAAGGCTCTAACTGAAAATGATGAGTTCAGTATCCGAAATACAGGAAGCAATCCAGACACACAGAATGAGAAGCATGCTATTCTCAGAGCTAGCGCTAACCGACTTTCTATGGATGGTCGGAGAAACGGACTGTATGTTCCCAGTGATGATAGTGATAGCGAAATAAACCAAATCCCACAAAGACTGTCCATACTTTCCAGGAGTGAAAAGAAAAAGTCCGACAGCAGACTGTCCACCAAATCTGCTAACACATCCACGGAAACACTTCAAGCTGACAACATCAGTGACAGTGATTCATCGCCAGAATCGCGGCGGCGAAACACTACCTCGTCACAAAATTCATCGACCGAACGCCTTCGACCTGCAAGTGTTTCAGGTTTTAGTGATAACACGCGTGTGTTCAGTCATCCAGATACATCAGTTGGTGGGTCTGTGGCAAGATTCAGAGACTTCGAGACTAAGCTTAGTCAGTATGGGGATGATGACGAAAGTCCATTTGCTAACATTGCCAAATGGCGCTTAAAGCGTGAAAAGAAGAGACTTAGTACGTATGACAATGTTAGTGACCAGGAAGGACATACCTCTCCGCGAAACAGACTAAACCATGACAGCAGTCACGACAGTAGCATTTTGTCCAAGCCTGATGACATGAAGCACGAAATAGGCTCGAGAAGCAGCTATGCTAGCAGTTACGCGAGCAGTACTGACCGTGATGAAGGTTTTGAAACCATGTCAGGAACAGTTTCTCAAAGGACTTCTCTCAGTAGTACCCTTGATTCGGATATCATCGGTACACCAACAATGTCGCGAAAAGCAGACACCAAGAAGCTGCATATCGAGCCTGTGCATAACAAACAGAAAATTGACAATGAAATTATTGTGAATTCTGTGTTGTCTGTGGAAATAAGCAGGAAGCAAAGGACTGAATCGTGGACTGCATTAACTGTGATGGCTGGTGGTAACACTAACAAGGATTTGTCAATTGATTCGTCGGTGGATTATTCAGCCTCATCTCCCGACAGTGGTCATGGCACGTCCAAGGAGGATATGTGGAGTGAGTCCTCTAATGCCTCTCCACTAAAGCGAACACAAAAGGTCTCTCCTAGAATTTCAGAATGTTCCGAGACGCCCAGCGATACGCCCAAGGCTCCAAAGAGGAGAAGCACTAAAGCTCCAAGTTACATGAAAGGCACTGCAAGCAGTTCTACTCGAACTGTCATCGACACGGCTGCCGAAAGTAATGGAAGATCAACCCCTACTGCTAGTGCTTTGTCTCGCAATATATCTTCCAGAGCTTCTATGAGAGCTGAGGCAGCCAGCAGAGCATCAACAATGAGTCCTACTTTCCAGAGGAACACGTTTGCCAGAACATCGATGAGAGTATCCAAAACAAGCAAGGCAACAGGTCTTAACAAATCAAACACCGATTCCAACACCAGCATCGTGTCATCGGCCAGTGCAACATCAGATGCTAATCAAGCTGCTAAAAAGAAAACACCTGGAAAGTCAGACACAACTACACACACCAAGAGAGTTGCGCCATCTCCACCGACACCGACACATAACACATCACTGTCATCTCCTGCATCCAGACCGACTACTCCATCACTGCCGGGAGGTAAAAGCCCTCTGACGCGGACCCAGTCTATGAGAACACCTACCAGACGGTCTCTACCAGCTGGAGACATCCAGAGAAGTGTTACTCCTCAACCATCATCTCAAGGCGAACGTAAGACGTCGTCGGCAAAACGGTTTGGGTTCATGGCACCCACAGCATCGTCATTATCTCAATCAAAAACTGACAACTCTCCTCAGACATCAGCCAGAAGCACGCCAGATAAGTCTAAAGCAAAGACATCTACCACGGGTGCTTCCAGCAAAGCCAGTGCTTCTACGAGTTCGTCACCATTAAAACGACACGCAAGCTTGAGACTTCCATCAAGAAGTGCCACTAACTCTGTGTCACCAGCAGCTCACGAGGAGCCAGTGGGACACAAAGACAAGCTGCGCGCTGAACGTAGTGTAAATCCAGTTGTTGGCAGACGTCTGTCGGACTCCACGCCAAAGGGACATATTGAATCTCCTCATAAGTTATCCACTGTAACAGAACAGGAAGAGGGAAATGTGGACCTTCACGAAAAGGACAAATCCCCTTCTTTCCTGAAAAGAATAGGACTGACGAAAACGAAAGACAGAGCATCAGTGAAAGGCTTAGTGAAAGGTGACTCCAATGAACGGAGTCCTGATAAAAAACGAAAGGCTGTAAAGTAAAGACTGTTAATAACTTTATTATAATATTAAATATGTTGAATTATGCACATAAACATTTGACACGTGTAAATGCTGTAAGATAAACGTCAGGTTGCATTGTACTGGCTCCATGTGTCGTGGATTTTTGACAGTTTGTTTTATGTTGAACATACTAATATGGCTTTCTGGGGATTTTCTGTGTTATTCACACAATCCATCAGTTAATGTGTAGCTCACTGAGCTGGTACATTGCTGTATTATCACAAGCTCACGTTTAATTTAACATAGATGGCTTACACTATTAATACAATAATTAAAAAAAAACGTATAAAGTATAATCATGACAAAGCAGCTCTGAGAAAAAGTCCAAGTAATGTTTTTAAATAAAGATGGTAGTTCGTGTATCATAGTCGGAGAAATTAATATATCACGTTCACATGGAATCGGACTGATCATTTTTTGTATCATGTACGTCTTAAGATTTAAGCAGAGTTAAGCCAGACAAAGTGATCCTTGTGTTTAACGGTAAACCGAATTCCGACATTACAGATCATTCAAATGTTCGCAAACGTTAGCGTTGCTCGCTGTCGCTGAACGCAGGTCCGATGTCAATATCGGAAAAAGTAAATCCACATTTAATGTATTGATAATTTGCATTAGATATTGTCAAAACCAATGGTATGAATTTGAATATTTTATGTAATTACGTTTATCAACATATCACATTTATATAAAATTACAATCCTAGCCGCTGTTGGTTTGTATGCAACGTGATTAAGGCTTTCTTTTCGCCAAAATCTTGTTAAAATATATGGTGGACAAGTCTTCGAAAGTTCACAGATAATTGATGGATTTAGCAAAAGATGAGCTTGTTTGTTTTTGGCTCTTGTTATAACGACTTGGCCATTGGAAACAAAATGTGCTATAGCTTTGAACCAGACACGTAACTCCCGGTGCTTTGGTGTTCAGCAGCAAGCAATTAGTTCTCGTTAATTAATAAAGTCTGATCTTTGCCCAGACCTGATACAATCCTAGAATAGTCTGCGTTTTGATGTATTCAACATATTCTTTGTAAAAAGGTATTTCATTTATTATATTTGTATATTTACATACACAGCATGTACATAACATTTGCATGTCAGCTGCTATTTATGCGACTTTCATCAGACGAAAGTCTTGATACGTCTTGTTTTAGTGCATGCTGATATCAATTCAATTAGCTTGTGAAATGTATTTGAACACGACTAAAACCACACACGTGTACTATAAGTAGACACACTGGTGTATTCCTACTGACAGCATTAAGCCAAAATACGTGGTATATGATATAGAAGATATTTCGGTGCCAAACGGTTGGATCCAGTGAGAAATGATATTGCATTGCGTCAATACAAATTGATTTTTAAACACTAAGTGATAATGTTGAGACCTGGATTCGAACCCATAGTCATCAAGCCAACATGCATTTTAGGCATTATCAACAATAATCAAAACTAGCCAAACTGATCTAGCTTAAATGCTGACAGACAATAAACGAAAATAATCGATTACTATATGGAAGACACACGCGTGTTATTCATATTTATAATACTTGCGATTATGATGTAACCAATTATTTAATTAGATCTTACAGATCATCAACACAAAAAATTGACTGGATCTTACAATGTTCCATTGTAGGGGATTATTTTATTGCATCTAACCATTTGGTACCCGATTGCGGTGATTGACATATTATGTCATTGCCGATGTTGTAGTTATGCTATGGAAATGTGCATGTGCTGACGATATCCACTTGGATTCATGTCTAGACGTAGTGGCTGCTGATGTACAGACTGTGGTAAATGTTTTCTATTTAAGCGAGTGACGTGTGCAACGAAGTGGTTGCCTATTAGCATAGTGATTAGACCACTTCCCGGTATTGGTGCCATCCCATGACTCCACGATGTTGTACAAACAGACATTTAAACGGTTTGTATAAAATCACTGGTATTTTTTTTACGACAGGCTTTTCCCTCCGAGATAATGGGCATGCAGACATTTTTAGATGGAATTTTCCTCCATTTTTTTTTTCACAGAAAGCAATGACAAAACCTCATATTGTAATATTTTGCAACCCAAGTAATCTGTCTTCATAGCAGTTTTCTCTGAAAATTAGTTTGTTTAGATTAATAATTGACCATACAATGGTATAAAATGAATACACAATTTAAGTGTAATATTATTGGTACTAGACATCAAAATTATTCGAGTAACGGTAAAATAGTTGATGCTTGTTTGATTGAAAGAAAAAAACCCAACTAGTAATATTGTAATATATGTAAAGAAATGTCAATATTAATAGCTTCAAACATGATCAAATATTGTATCCGTATATATTTATAGTAACTGATGCCACAGTCACTGTCTCGGTGAACCAATAATGCAAAACATGAAACGTGCCTTAAATAATGTTTATATTTAAACCGACTTTTACTTTAATTATTATTATACGTTCTTCGTTGTGTACTAAAATAAATATTCACAATGCAAAAATATAACTTTATATAATCATGATTATATATATATATATATACATGTGCTCTCACACCTTGATTTTTAGGAATTCAAAACTTCGAGTTCCAAAATGTCCGCCGGACATTGATATTTATACCATGGTCAGCCATTTTACTTACTATTGTATGTTTATATTTCTACAATCACCCCCTCCCCCTCTACTTATGCAAATGTGTTTTGTCTTCCATTATACCAACACATGCCTTAATATTGTTGAGGATGATGTATCGCATGCTGTATAGTTTGTACAGCTGATAACAATAACGTGTTGTGATATTAAACCATTGTGTAATATTTTTGTATCACATATTTGTTACATTTTGTTAAGAAGTTAAGTAAATAATATTTGCCTCTTCCCTGATTTGCGTGTATTTTGTTTCTGTATGTATATATATATATATATATATATATATATATATATATATATATATATATATATATATATATATATATATACAACAACTCTTAAAAAAAGTAGGGGAATCTGAAATATTAATGTTAGACCGAACATTCGTTTTGACCACAGACATCCTAGTAAAGAACGTTCAGGTCTGTTTATCTAACACACCGAAACATACTCCATAGTTTACGCATGCATCACGCAGTTGCACCGTACACGTACGTCGGGTGTCATTCATGCTTTTGACAATTTCCAGGAATTTCCATTAATCACTGTGGAACATTATTTCTGTCGATCTTTTTCATTCTGTTGATCATACAGTTGTTATTGTTTTGTTTTCAGTCATTTTTATTGTTTGAATTTGCGATTTACTGATAAAGAAACGTCAACTTTCAAATTTCACTTCTGACTCCAATCGTCCTTCAAGATCTTTGGTGGTCATAAAAGCAATGTAATACTGAAGTACCGGTTGTAATGTTTGCCCAATTAATTCACTATTATCATATAGCCATTTCCCACAGCTAATATATCTTACAATTTTGGCAATTGTAAATTTTTATTAGAGTTCCCCTACTTTTTTGAAGATTATATATCATCTACAACTATATAGTAGTAGGGGTGTATAAAATGGTGAAAACATATTTTAGCTCAAACAACTATTCAATTTGTACAGTACATGAAAAAAGAAAGAAAGAAATGTTTTATTTAACGACGCACTCAACACATTTTATTTACGGTTATATGGCGTCAGACATATGGTTAAAGACCACACAGATTTTGAGAGGAAACCCGCTGTCGCCACTACATGGGCTACTCTTTCCGATTAGCAGCAAGGGATCTTTTATTTGCGCTTCCCACAGGCAGGATAGCACAAACCATGGCCTTTGTTGAACCAGTTATGGATCACTGGTCGGTAAAAGTGGTTTACACCTACCCATTGAGCCTTGCGGAGCACTCACTCGGGGTTTGGAGTCGGTATCTGGATTTAAAATCCCATGCCTCGACTGGGACCCGAACCCAGTACCTACCAGCCTGTAGACCGATGAAGTGAACAATGTCTTCTTCTCTCAGATTTGGGGACGGGATTTAGCTCATTCGCCTGGGGTGCTTGCGTCGCAGGATCGAATTACTTGGATGGATCCATTGAACTGATTGGGGGTTTTCTCGTTCCAACCTGTGCGCCACAACTGGTCAAAGTCCGTGGTATGTGCTTTCTTGTCTGTAGCAAAGTGCATATAAATGATGCCTTGCTGCTAATCGAAAATGTAGCGGGTTTCCTCTCTAAGACTACGAGTCAGAATTACCAAATGTTTGACATCCAATAGCCGACGACTAGTTAATCGATGTGTTCTAGTGGTGTCGTTAAACAAAACAAACTTTAACTTCATCTCTAAGATTTAAATATGTAAGGGGCGTAGCCAGGTTGGTTTGTAATTTTATCGTGTACTTATTGCTGGGTGGAACAGTGGCGCTGAAATTCAGAAACCTTACAGGAGTCTGGGTGTATGCCCACCCTAATCAAGATATTTCACAATCCCATTTGCTGAGAAACAATTTACTTCATTCTAAAAATTTACTTCATGGTCGGAAAGACAATGTCTGGGTTGACAGAAGGCCTCAACAAGTCCAAGATATTGGACTCCGAGTATTTGAGGGTCGAACCCGAGTACCCGACACTAGATGATAATGAGACTAAAAAATTAAATAAAATGGCGTTAAGCATCTTAATTCCAGCGCTGAACATGGATGCCAAATCATACCATTGTTTTGCATTTCACACTGTCGACTTTTATTTTCCCTCCATGTCTCATATTCCTATAATGTAACAGGCGGCAAGTATATGGCAAAATGACGTAAACAAATATAATTAAATGAGAGTGCTCTTCCTTACACGAGTACTCGAGTCATCTGAACGGAGTCGAGTCTTGCTTGACTCGGCCCGTGCCCGAGTATTCGTGGAAATCCTAATTGATAGCAAAATACTGTTTTTTTTAAATATGAGATGCTGTCAGTGTATGAACAATTAGATCATATAAGGAAAGAGGACAGTTCATAGAAACACCGATTTATAATATAATTTAGTATTGAGGACAAGTTGTTTTCGTTATGTACTTAGAATTAACACACGAACAGTGGTGTAGTAGCCATCACGATAATCTCATGTACGTCATCATCTTCTAATAGTAGAACCAGGGCCCGTGCTTATAAAACTTTAAGTCCAGACTTTAACGTAATGCTATTTGAATGGCGTTGCCATGACGTTAAAGTCTGGACTTTATTAAAGTCTGGACTTTATTAAAGTCTAGACTTTAAGGTTTATAAGCACGGCGCCAGGTATATTAACGGGGATAAAGATCACATATATAAGATGATGTGTGAAAGAGAAACAAGTAAAGAAGGAAGAGACATTTTATTTAATGGCGCACTCAACACATTTCTATTTTTCGTTTCTTATTAACCTATATATGGCGTCGAGCATATGGTTAAGGACTACACATATAATGAGAGATAACCCGTTGCCGGCACTACGTGGACTACTTTTTACGATTAGCAGTAAGGGATAGTATATGCACCATCCCACAGACAGGATATAACATACCACAGTCTTTGTTAAGAGATATCCCAGTGGGCCCACTTATGGAAATCGGTTCTAGATCAACCGTGCACCATGCGAGCGTTTTACCAGTGAGATACGCCCACCGCCTCCAAATACAAAAACAGACAGACAGCCAAATAAGGAAGTAAATGTTTTATTTAACGACGCACTCAACACATTTTATTTACGGTTATATGGCGTCGGACATATGGTGAAGGACCACACAGATATTGAGGGAGGAAACCCGCTGTCGCCACTTCATGGGCTACTCTTTTCGATTAGCAGCAAGGGATCTTTTATATGCACCATACCATAGACAGGATAGCACATACCACGGCCTTTGATGTACCAGTCGTGGTGCACTGGCTGGAGCGAGAAATAGCTCAATGAGCTCACCGACGAGGATCGATCCCAAATCGACAGCGCATCAAGCGAGCGCTTTACCACTGGGCCATGTCTCGCCCCTACAGCGAAATAAAGTAATGGAGGGATGTGGAGCTATTTTTATATTTGCATTTTAGTCTCCTAAAATCCCCAGTTGCTTATCCAATCCTTAATTGCACAAAGGTAACAAACTAAACTGCATCATATCTTATGGTGTTGTTCGAACTCGAATTTGGGCATACAGTAGGTTGTTTCATTTAGGGGTGGACGGACAATATTTTGTTTTTGTATCCTTACAAATTCGATAGGCGAAGCTTCGCTAACTCATGAAAAAAGGTTTAACATATTTGCCCGAACATCATTACATTTAATTTTCATAGTTCCATATTCATGTCAGTAACAGACGGTCTAACAACCATACTCTCCCTCCCCTCCCCCAATCTCTGTCCCCTTCTAGCCTTTGAACCAAGACGTTTGTCAAGTTGAGACTTGTAAAATATACACCTTGAAGTGCGATGCGCCTTGAGCAATGACCCCCAGAGCGTCTGACTTTTCTCACTGGTACAGAGTTGAGCTACAACACTTGTACAACAGAGGTGATTAACCCAGATCGTTATCCTTTTAAACATAATTAGGCTGTGTTGGTCCGTGTGAGTTCGACGTGCTGCACTAAAACTATTTCATTAAAATTATCAAAAGGCCTAAGGCAAATCAAATAAATTCCCTGAATATGTCACTTAGATCAGTTTATTTTTTAAACTATATTTTTAAATATTATACGAAATATATACATACATACATGTATGTCAAACATATAGTTATGAAAAACATAGGTGTAGTCACTAAGTGCTGGCACATTAATGGGGATGGGGTGAAGGTCGGAATGAATTTTCCTAATATTTTCAGGTTTCCTTGATTTCAACATAAGCATTATAAATATTATGACGCAAATAAAATAAAATTGAGGTTAGCAAAATCAATTACATACGTGGTAAGCAACTGACTCATTTCAAGCAATAAAAATAAGCGTAACATGTTTGAAGGTTTGGTCATCCCCACAAAAACAATCAGCCTTTATCCCAAAATGGAAAGAATCCTTTTATACCAAATCTTATATTTTGGAAATATCAAACACATGTACATATTCGGGCTGATTGCCGCCATGGAACAGTATAATATTATTATTACAAAAAAACAACAAATCGTGTTGCATTTGCGCTTCAGATTTATTAAGGGAATCACGTTTTGGGGGGAACATAATTAGATGAATGAAGAACTATCACAGGCTACGTTTAGGGCGCGGGGCAGTGTCCTCGAAAGAGCCGCTAAAAAAAAAACGTTTTAAAAAAGCAGCTACAATATATGACAGGACTCCGATAAGCACCTGGTAAATTGTGAAAGGACAGGGTGAATTTGAAAGGTCCTAAAACCGGTAACAGTTACACAGGGAGCGTTTTAGTGTGTGCCTGTCAAAAGGCGGTCCAGCTTGCACGTCTGCGTTGAGACAGTTAATTTCTTTACTCGGCTTTAGACGTTCGCCCCGCTAACAATGAAGGTGGGCCGGACAGGTGTAAAGCAGGAGGTAGCGGTGGAAATCCCACGTGTTAATCTCATCAACAAGACTCCGGGTCTGTGGGTCAGGGTTGTGCCAATGTATTCACGTCCCAAGGCATGGTAATCGGGAAGGGTTTTCTGATAGCTACTTCCAGCAAGACAGTTCACAAGTAATTATAATGTGTATGCCTTCCTATCCCGGAATTGGTCACTGGCGAAGTCAGAGTCTAAGTCCGGGGTGGGCGTGCCTAAATTTCTGTGGATACGCGCACGTTAATACAGTTCCCATTCCCATAATGTGTATGTCTTGTGAAGATGAAAATATGGATAGCATATGTTAATCTAGAAAAACAGGTATTCTCTCTCTATTTTTCTCCTCCCTCCCTCCCTCCCCCCCCCCCTCTCTCTCTCTCTCTCTCTCTCTCTCTCTCTCTCTCTCTCTCTCTCTCTCTCTCTCTCTCTCTCTCTCTCTCTCTCTCTCTCTCTCTCTCTCTCTCTCTCTACTAAACGCCGATTTGGTGTCACAGGTTCGAGTCCCACCAACAACAATATGTAAGGCCAGAAAGATTTTAATTAGCCCTCGTGCCAGTACGCGTGTGCATCATTTACATATATATACATGCATACATACACACACACACGCATGCAAACATACATATATGTATACACACATACATACACGCATGCATGCACGCACGCACGCGCACGCACGCACGCACACATACATACATACATACATACATACATACATACAATATATAGATATTCATACATCAATACATACATACATACATGAAGAGTCCACGGGAATAACCTGTGATGTCACAAATTTTGGTAAAGTGATATTTTGTTACTTCTAAATTTCACAACTCTGCAATCGTGGAATATTGACACATAAGAAAGCGTAATGTACAAACAACGTTTAATGATCTACCATAATTGTAGATTTTTTTTTATTTAGTGTGTTACTGTGACCTTCACATACACGATCGTTATAATACTGACTATCAGTTTGGACGTCATAGGCTATTCCCGTAGACCCTTCATATACCCATCAACATACGTACATACATACACATGTACACACGCAAGGGCACAAACACACGACTGTATTTGCATACAGAGTAATAAAGGAAGTTATATTTTAGTAAAAACGGCTTTGGTGCCAAAGTTCTGACATATTATAACCCCACCCAATGTTCTATTTGTACGTTGTCACCGAATGTCGATTCGCTCCAATGCTTACAACACAAAACCATTGTTCTCCACTACTTATTAATGCGGCATTTATTATATAAAGTCCTTCAAATTATTTAATATATTCAGTCTCATAACGTAATAATGTCAAGAGAAATGGCCCTCGTTTAAAAAAAAAAAAATTATTTAGGCTCAAACGTGCGGTCTCCATTTGAACGATATGCAAAAATATGTGCAAAGTTTACATCTATGAAACTTTAAAGACATTTTATGCATATCATACGACACTTGAATTTAATCGGCTACGAAACAAATATTTAATTGTTTAACGGAATATTTCAGATTAATAAAAGAATAGCAAGAGTGTAGCTTTTGTCTGGCATAGTGGTTAAGACATAGCTTTTAAGCTGGTAGGTACAGAGTTCGTGTCCCAATACCAGCTCATTAGAGAGGTCAGTTTGGTATACCGATTCATCTCTCACGAGCCACTAACCATTGATGGATCACACAACTATTGCAACTAAACAGTAGCATGTAGGTGACGACTTCAGTTCCACTGAAACGAGTGTCCCTTTTCTTTATTTTATTTTACTGGAATCAAAACTGATTTTGACTGTTAAGTCATGCAGTGTTAAAAGGGGACCAATTCCCATAATTATGGTCTTAAAAAAAACCAAGATTGATTCCTGCACCTAGAACTGAATGCAACAACATATTTTATTTATTTTCATTTCAACTTATTTTCGTGCTTATAACCAATTAAGGTTGAATCACGTTGTCTTGAGCACACACCTCAGTTATCTGAGCTGTCTGTCCGGGTCAATAGGTTTGTTGTTAGTTGTTTAGTGGTTAGTGAAAGAGAAGAGGTTGTAGTGGCCTTACACCTACCCATTCAGTCGTTAAAACTCGCTCTGGGTGGGAGCCGGTACCGGGCTGCGAACCCTATACCTACTAGGGCTTAACCACAACATCACCGAGGCCGGTCACAACATATAAAGTGTGGATAAATGAGAGTTGCTTCCCTTTTCAGACCCCTCGAAATAAAAAGTGATAAAATTTACAACAACCGGCCTCGGTGTCGTCGTGGTTAAGCCATTGCACATAAGGTTAGTAGGTACAGGGTTCGCAGCCCGGTACCGGCTCCCACCCAGAGCGAGTTTTGTGTGACCAGGACAGCGTGCTTGAACCTTAATCGGATATAAGCATGTAAGTAAGTTGAAATGAAATGAAATGAATATTTACAACTTAAATATTATTTCCCGTTTGTTCAATGACGTGATTGAGGCTGTTATCTTCTTCTGGGATAGAAAGTTAAACAAAAATTACGGTTTTATTGCTACGTAGACTAATATATATATATATACGCTCGGCTACATAAAACCTAAAAACAATAGTGCTGTGATATCTGTAACGTCGGTACACCGATTAATCTCTCGCTAATGACTAACCACTAAACACTCCTTCTTGTCATTAACATCGGTCATTAACATCGGTCTTGAACAGACACAGTCTCTTTAAGGCCCATAAATCTTAAAAGAAGCAAAAAAGACATCATAAACGTATACTAAACACGGCACTGTACATGTACGTGATGTCTAAATCAGGATTTTGCTTCGTTGCACTTTTGTGTGGTCAATTCCGTGTGCTAAAGGCTCACTGTAAACGGACACAGACCATAATTAATTATGCTATATGTTTCTATATAGCGTTAGTGGCTATTACATTTTTATTAATATCAGCAGGCCCATGGATTTTTGTATGTACCTTTGCCTGCCTGGGGGAAACATACTCTGAAAAGGACAACCCCCGTTGTCCAGCTCTTTCTCTCAGGATATTGGTTTAAACAAACACACCCACTAAAACTGGCCGGAGTACACCCATTTTACACAAAAAGCACTACTTTTGCATGGGCCGGAATTACCACAAACAAGTCTTCAATGTCAACAAGTCTTTCCTTCCTTTCACCGGCCTCGGTGGCGTCGTGGCAGGCCATCGGTCTACAGACTGGTAGGTACTGGATTCGGATCCCTGTCGAGGCATGGGATTTTTAATCCAGATACCGACTCCAAACCCTGAGTGAGTGCTCCGCAAGGCTCAATGGGTAGGTGTAAACCACTTGCACCGACCAGTGATCCATAACTGGTTCAACAAAGGCCATGGTTTGTGCTATCCTGCCTGTGGGAAGCGCAAATAAAAGATCCCTTGCTGCTAATCGGAAGAGTAGCCCATGTAGTGGCGACAGCGGGTTTCCTCTCAAAATCTATGTGGTCCTTAACCATATGTCTGACGCCATATAACCGTAAATAAAATGTGTTGAGTGCGTCGTTAAATAAAACATTTCTTTCTTTCTTTTTTCCTTCCGTTCATTCATTCATTTATCTATTCAATCGTTTATAATTATATACATAGATGAGTTATAACGTGTAAAATTAATTTGTTTAGATCATGTTCCTGCTTCGTTCCCCCCCACCCCCCACCCCCCTCTCTCTCTCTCTCTCTCTCTCTCTCTCTCTCTCTCTCTCTCTCTCTCTCTCTCTCTCTCTCTCTCTCTGTCGGTCTCTCTCTTTGTTATTGTGGCACGGTCGAACTTAGACTAAAATAGGTAACAATGGGTGCAGTACAAAAATAAAAAATTAACGGACCTCCAAATATTCCCCTTGCACCCTTCTGCGGTCCTGTTGTGTACACAGAATTGATGGAGTTGGTTTGAAAGAGAAATATACTCTTCAAAAAAAGAAACGCAAAAGGGTACAAATGGGTTATAACTCCGATTTTATGTTTCCTACCGGTTCATGCTTTGTGAATATAAGGTCATTGCATGTCCCAAACACATTCCCACGGTTACATTCGATAAAACGCAGCTACTGTACAATAAAGTTCCAAAATGTGAATATTCGCAAAAACGCAGCCACGTGCAAACCATGTCACCACTGCACGTGCGTTGTCTGCACGTGCAACATGAACACCGACAGTATAAAAGTGCAGGGTGTTCGCTTGCCTGGCCTCTGTATCTGGCCGACAGTTGACAATCCAGGACATGCCACGTCTCAGTGAACCGCAGAGAAACAATGCCATCGGCCGACTAGACGCAGGCGAATCCAGAACGGCCGTTGCCAGGGCATTCCATGTGTCCCCAAGCACCATCTCCAGACTGTGGGACCATTACCAGCAACATGGATCAACACGTGACCTCCCTAGATCCGGTCGACCACGGGTCACTACCCCCGGGCAGGACCGCTACATCCGGGTACGCCACCTTCGGGAACGATTGACTACTGCCACCTCCACAGCCGCAGCAATACCAGGTTTGCGCAGGATATCCGACCAGACCGTACGGAACCGCCTACGTGAGGTAGGAATTCGTGCCAGACGTCCAGTTCGAGGTGTCATCTTAACACCACAACACCGTCGACTCCGACTGCAGTGGTGCCAGATTCATCGACAATGGCCTCAACTGCGATGGAGACAGGTGTGGTTCAGTGACGAGTCCCGATTTCTGCTCCGACGTCATGATGGAAGATGTCGCGTGTATAGGCGTCGTGGTGAACGTTATGCGGCAAACTGCGTGCAGGAAGTGGACAGATTCGGCGGGGGTAGTGTCATGGTGTGGGCAGCCATCTCACACACTGGCAGAACTGACCTGGTCCACGTGCAGGGCAACCTGAATGCACAGGGCTACATTGACCAGATCCTCCGGCCACACATCGTTCCAGTTATGGCCAACGCCAACGCAGTATTCCAACATGACAACGCCAGGCCTCACACAGCACGTCTCACAACAGCTTTCCTACAGAACAACAACATTAATGTCCTTCCTTGGCCATCGACATCACCGGATTTGAACCCAATTGAGCATCTATGGGACGAGTTGGACCGACGCCTCCGACAGCGACAACCACAGCCCCAGACCCTGCCCGAGCTGGCAGCAGCCTTGTTGCTTCAATGGGCAGGCGGTGCCAGGCAGTTGTCAACACACGCGGAGGCCACACCCGGTATTGACTCCAGATGACCTTGACCTTGGTGGTGTGTCCTATCACTTACTCACAATGGACTAGAGTGAATTGTGAACAATCCTGCAACATTTGGTAATTATCGGACTCACCATTCAATAATTAAATCAATTCTCCAAATGTTACGACAATGTGGTTTTGCGTTTCTTCTTTTGAAGAGTATATTAACTTTGTAATTTATGCAAAAGCAAATCAAGTGTGACAATGCTCTCTCTCTCTCTATTAAGTGGTGTCAGAAGTTGGAAAAAGAACGTATTAAAAAAACTAATATCCCGGTTTCCAAGGTTTACGGTTGCCTCCGCTGCATGCACCCGGTTCAATGGAAACAGCAGACTAATTTATTGTTTTCCTCCGTGATTTCGAGAGCACACATTTCCACACTTCTGCTCCTCGGTGGCTACGTGATCAAAGGGAAATTAGTCAGCGTATTTAACTCTTTGATAAAACTAATGACGCACGAAAAGAGAATTACGCTAAGTCTATTGAAATTCGTTCGTGATTTTCGGCACTAAATTAACCGGACGACAAGCACTGCTGTATACTGTCAGGCCGACGATGTCATTAACACTAGCTAAATCAACGAAACCGCTTAAATAAATAACGAAAATAGGCCAATTTGGCTATCGAAATTCAAATATTATATTGCAGTTTTTGTCACGTCACCTTTAAAATTAGCAATGGTGTCAGAGAGTGCAAACCTAAGGTAGATATATATTTTGACAAAAAATTTGAAAACTCGTTGATGTTTTCTTCTCTTTTTTTCTTCTTTTTTCTTGTTTTAATATAACATTTAAAATATGATTCCTTTTTATTAGTATTTAGAAACAAAGTTCAATTTTTACAAAAATATATACATATTTAAATGATGGCTTTCGTTTAAAACAGTCATTAGTGTATTAATTATTAAGACATGTAATTTTGTTATCAAATGACAAAGAAACTAAATCTTTGTAAACTATATAATTATATGGAAGTAAACAGCTGTATGTACCTGGAAACCGAAAATACTAAGTGCGGGTTTTGAACTCATGACCTATCGCAGTGCAAACCAACAACCCGCAACATTGCTTTATTAACACTTGGTGTTTTTATATTTGTTAGTCCAATGTCATCCAATATGCGAGATGTAGTGGGATTGGTCTTCATTAAATGTACTCGTTATGTTTTATTCCCGTCATTCGCCTGGTCCAGGAGAGGTTGCTAGGATGCGCATCCTCTTTCCCAAATTTTAATGTATGAACATAATGAATGTATTATTTTAGTGAAGTAATAATCATAATGCACGTTCAAAAAAGTTTGTTTGTTTTGTTTAACGACACCACTATAGCACATTGATTTATTAAGCATCGGCTATTGGATGTCAAATATTTGGTAATTTTGACATATAGTCTTAGAACGGAAACCTGCTACATGTTTCCATTAGTAACAAGGGATCTTGTATATGCATCATCCCACAGATATGATAGCACATACCACGGTCTTTGATATATCAGTCCTGGTACACTGGCTAGAACGAGAAATAGTCCAATAGGCCCACCGCCAGGAATCGATCCTAGACCGACCGCGTATCAGGCGAGAGCTTTACCACTGGACTACGTCCCTCCCTTTAATACACGTTAAAATGCTGTTAAATATTATAGGTGCCATTTTCAAAATCATATACTATTCCGCTGCATACCTACTGCACTGCCCTTTCTTAGATGAGGCCATAGAAATTCCATAGGCGACCATGTTAACGTTTGTGTTTAAAAACACTATATGGAATATATCAACCAAAGTATGACCCATAAATATCAGTACTACAACCCCTATCTCAAAGTATTAACTGAAGAAAATGGTACTTTCCATGGCTCATTTTCGGTATAACCAGATGTTTTTACAACACCCCTAGTTTCGCACAAAATTTGAGTACTTTGTTTTACATGTACCCCATACATGTTCCAAGCACAAGGCTACTTGACACAGTGGTAGCCTACTAGATGAAATAAAATTGCATACATTTTTAGCCCAGATGAAACTGATTTTTTTTTACAACCAATCACAGGACTCGTGGTGTTAACTTCTCTATCAAAAGTTCCTCGAACTTTGACCCAGCCGGAAATTATTTGGTTTAGTGCTACCTCAACAGTGTTACTAGGCTAATGCTAGGATCAGACTGTCAACTGTCACGACGAAGTTCGTCAACTCCACGATTGCGCTGTAATTGTTCCTAACTCCCGACTTACACTCAGATTAACAAATAATCGTTGTATACGACGAGAATCGGGGGCCCATTGGACCCATTGGACTATTTCTCGCTCCAGCCAGTGCACCACGACTGGTACATCAAAGGCTGTGGTATGTGCTATCCTGTCTATAGGCTGGTGCATATAAAAGACTCCTTGCTACTAATGAAAAAAACATGTAGCGGGTTTCCTCTTCGATAGCCGATGATTAATCAATCAATGTGCTCTAGTGGTGTCGTTAAACAAAACAAACAAACAAACGACGAGAATCGAGTTGTAAGAGCGCTCAGACTAGCAAAGTTTTTAAAGCGGTTCTGTTCGTATTTCCATGAATGTTTAAATTATCAAGCCAGTTATATTTAGTCACCTCATTTTATTTCAACAGAAATTCGTCATTAATCAATTTACTCCTGCATCCATTCGTTTGTGTTTGACATCAAATAGCCAGTGATTAACAAATCAGTATGCTTTAGTTAAACAAAACAAAGTTTTGCCAGATGCCCATTCGACTCTGCATTGTGCAGAGATACGGTCCTGGTCATGTATTATGGGTTTTTCTTACATAGCCGTTGGTGAGAACACCATGCGTTATTTTGGTAACACATGGGTTGCTTACACATGCACGCGCTTTAACAATTTCAAGATATACGACTGGCTGCTCCTAGGTGATGACCAGGTCACCAATGCCATACATCCAATGAAAACCTACACGATGGAAATTGATTACACTGTGACGTATAGTTAACTGGCATTCTTGTGTCTTGTGTCAGCTACTAGTGCAATGGCAGTAAATAACCTTTAGTCGAAAAAGATGTTAAAGTTTGCTTAAAACCTGGTTTTTGAGGATACGTAAGAAAAAGAATAATACATTTGTTTCCGATTGCTACCATTTATCTCACAACTCGTTGTGAGATAAATGGTATCTAACGGCCACTCAGGTATTATTCTGTGTTGTTCAGATAGTTTAACCATTTGTTAGTAGACCTACTGTATTCATTCTTGATCACACCAGGACCTGATCTTATAAATCAGTTTAAAAGTCTAAACTTTAGACAAATCTCAACTACTGCATGCAATTCGCATGGCCTTGCCATGATGTTAAATATTCCGACTACAAGGAAGCCAAAGTCCCAGCTTTTAAAAGTTTTACAAGCACTGAATATCCGTGTAGTTCGGTTATATAACTGATATCTGTACAAAGCAATTATTTTTTGCCTTGCATTTACAAGTTAACCAATGTAAGTAATTCCGCGTTTGCTATCAGTCACTCTATCTTTGGGTTTTGGTGACCACTCGGACACTGGATATAGTGCATAAGTGGCTAGATCGGTGTCTCGTTAAGCTGGGCTACACTTTACATGGTCGTTACCAGCTGACCTGTCTGGTGGAGGTGGCCAAGACCTCACAGAGAGACAGTGTGGCGGTACCCGTGCGTGGACAAGTCCCCGTTCGATCCTATGGCTACACTCGCCACGGTTTACAGTTTATGGAGCGTTTTATCACCTGGATCATTTGATCTGGTCACGTTTATGGAACCGGAGTGCTAATGTCTGAGGCATTGTCCTGGAGATGACCCGATGCCCTGTCCCAGGCTGACCGACCCCGGTCTCACTCACCGCTGACAAACCGTAATTACCCTCTGTAAAAATGGCTAAAGAGAAGTCTACGTTTTATGTGGATGACATATCAATTAGGAGTCGTCTTTCTGTATGTGTGAGGCGTTAGAAGCAGGAGGCTTTAGTTCTTATTTCAAAGGAATAAACGAATTCTTCCGATATCCACGTGTCAAACGAAATAATATTATTTCGATAGAATGTCTTCTTCAAATAATGGGGTAAATAAACTATGGGTCGAATCTATAAAGCCTGTTTTTTTTATAACCTTACACGCGTATTTATAACTATGTGCATACCCAACGCTTATAAACACCTACGCTTAAAGGGACATACCCCAGTTTTTAAACACTGAGACATATTTGGACTATTATAGCCGTTTTTGATAACTGAAATCATACTTTACTTAGATTTTATGGTTTAAATATCAACTTCCGTACATTCGAAGTGTTTTTGGTCATCCTGGTGGTTTTCATATCACAAAATGCATTTCTCATATTTTTTAAAAACGAACGTGCGTCTGAGAAGTAACAGTTATGGAGTCGAGTTTTAGTCTATTTTTAGAGGGTATTTCACCGTTTCAAAGTCAAATAACTCATGTTTCACTCAGCTCTAATTTTATCCAAATGTTTTACAGGTTTGTAGATTAACTAAACTTAGTGTTAATTTTAACGGGTTGAAACTAGGGTATGTTCCTTTAAGAAAACCCGTTGTTCATAAATACGATCATATATGTTTTTATTAACAGTCGCAGATAATACACTTAGGTTTAAGAAACGACTGAACCCTGGTGTTATTATTTTCTTCAAACTCATTATAATTCTTGGCTAAAATGACGGACAGCTTTTCGAAGGACTACCAAAGATGTTTTATTATAGTTATCACCTGCAACGTATATTCAGTTTCTTTATTAGCAAAGTTATATCAGTTGTACACCAAACTTAAAACGTATTTTGTTTGTCCTAGGTTGTCAAAAAGTAATTTTACATGGGAAACCGTCCAATAAACTGCTTCAAATAACATGAACGAATCTTGGTAAGTTTTCATGGATAAATCTCCCAATTATTTGCCTTGAATTACCATGTCTCTTTTAATGTAGGAGAGGGTGTCAACATCTAAGAAAGTATAAAGCAACACACCACCAATATAGTCCGGTTTAGGAAATAGTTCCTCATAATTTAAAAAAAAAACCCTACAAAATACTGATATGCTTTTAGAAATCTTTCTTTGATGATTACACGTAGGTTGACCTCTGTAGTATTTAAATAACCCATTGGTTTAAAGTTACTTGTTATAAGTAATACTAACTGATAACAACTGTGCAAGTGGTATAGTGCCACTTGTGTAACGGCAACACGTGGCGGTGCTCATGCATGAGGGTCGTTACCTAATATGATTTTTACACGGTACTTGTCAATTTGGAATACTCCCTAAAATTAGTAGTCACATGATGCTCTCTACAGTGTTGTATATTTCACAGAATATATTCTGACATAGAAATTGTATTGAACTACATGCACTAATTAATGGTGGTGTGTAACCATAAGGGTTAAGCTAGTTGATATGCGTCAAGCAAAACGTTCATTCTCATGGTTGCACTATACCAATTAATTTCCGGCTGGGTCGAGCGTCGAAGTTCGAGGTGCACCGAACTTTTGATAGAGACGTTAACACCACAAGTCCTGTGACTGGTTATAAATGTGAGTGTGTTGGTTGTATGCAATGTATGTAATTTTATTTGATGTAGTACCACCGTGTCAGGTAGCCTTGTGCTTGAAACATGTATGGAGTACCTGTAAAAAAAAAGTACTCAGATTTTGTGCGAAACAAGGGGTGTTGTAGAAACATCTGGTTATACCGAAAATGAGCCATGAAAGGTACCATTTTCTGCAGTTAATACTTTGAGGTAGGGGTTGTAGTACTGATATTTATGGGTCATAGTTTGGTTGATATATTCCATATAGTATTTTTAAACACAAACGTTAACATGGTCGCCATTGGTATAGTCCAACCTCATGAGCCAGTACAAAGTGGCAATTATTTAACTTTTACACCCTTTCGACTTCTGTCTGTCTGTCGTTGCGTATCTGGGTATTGCAGTTGCCTGTAGCATTTGTCCGAAGGAGGGACGGGACGTAGCCCAGTATTAAAGCGTTCGCTTGATGCGCGGTCGGTCTAGGATCGATCCCCGTTGGTGGACCCATTGGGCTATTTCTCGTTCCAGCCAGTGCTCCACAACTGGTGTAACAAAGGCCGTGGTATGTACTATCCTGTCTGTGGGGTGGTGCATATAAAAGATCCCTTGCTGCTAATCGAAAAGAGTAGCCCATGAAGTGGCGACAGCGGGTTTCCTCTCTAAATATCTATGTGGTTCTTAACCATATGCTTGACGTCATATAACCGTAAATAAAATGTGTTGAGTGCGTCGTTAAATAAAACATTTCCTTCCTTGTCCGCAGAAGACATTGAGAAATACGATTGAAGTACATGAACAATTCAACCCTTGGGGGCGGAATGGAGCTCTGTGGTTGAGCAGTGGCCCGAGGTGGGTGTAGACTCGATCATCCTCCCTCCCTCCCTCCCTCCCTCTCTCTCTCTCTCTCTCTCTCTCTCTCTCTCTCTCTCTCTCTCTCCTCTCTCTCCTCTCTCTCTTTCTCCCTCTGTATGTCTCTCTCTCTCTATGTCTCCTCCCTCTGTCTATCTCTCTCTCTTGCTTCTCTCTGTCTGTCTGTCTCTCTGTCTCTCTCTCTCTCTCTCTCCCTCTCTCTCTCTCTCTCTCTCTCTCTCTCTCTCTCTCTCTCTCTCTCTCTCTCTCTCTCTCTCTCTCTCTCTATTTTGTGTATTGTAAGATATGTGTTGTACGTCATGACAAGTAACAAAATTCAGGAACTGCCTTAATTCTTCTTCTTAATATTTCTTTAACCTGACACTTGCACCTTTCATACAGTGTCTTCAAAGTTTAGAATCAGTTTGAGCTGAGTTTAAGTTCAGTACACAATTAATTAAGATACAAGATATAAGTTTGGGACAGTTCATCGCGTCATCAAAGTGTGTCAAACTAACGGCCGGGGGCCACAGCATATTCATAAATTTGCCATTTTTCTCCCCAAGACATAATTAACGTTCTCTGCATACCGTTAAACAAACACAGTTTTCATTTATTGATGACCATGAACCGAACGTGTGCACTGGTTTGTTTTACAACATTTTTACGACCGTGTTTTGACAGAGCCTGACGTACGAAGGGCTGGTCCAAGCAAAATGCCTATCATAACTAAATAATACCTGTGGCCTGAACATTTCCCTTCATGAATTTTAACTTTTAACAGTTGCTTTTATTGTGCCTTAAAGCAATCTGAACGACAAAACCGAATTCTCATATCAAAATCGTATCTCTGCACAAGGCAAAGTCGAAAGCACGTTAGGTACAATCGTGATTGCAATTACTTGAGTGCATAGGCGTACGGGCTCCCATTGTTTGCGGGTAGAAATGCGGGCAAATTGATTTTTTTTTTAACTCTAATTAAACACAAAATGCTCGAAATTTGGATAACAGTGATTATTCATATTTGCATTAATACGAAACGAATCACTACGCATTGTATATGGATTACATCTAATGTTGTGAGTAGGATGATGGAAATTGACGGTAAAAAGTTTTCAGGCCAGCTCATTTTGTCCGAACATCTCCATCGCTGTTGCCCAAATGCGAAGAGTTGCTCCAGTAGTGCAGGTAGTTGGGGCAGCTGACCCCCTGACCCCCGTCTCGTACGCTTATGCGCGTGCATAATAGTATGTGTTGGGAGTGTCTCAGCTTCCGTTACAAATTTATGTTACTCAGTGGCGGATCTAGAATTTAAAAAAAAAAATTAAATATCAATATAACTTTCGCAAAATTTAGGGGCCCGAGTCCCTGGAGCCTCCTTTAGATCCGCAACTGTTACTGCTGAGCGTGCATTGCCGAAACTAACAGAAGGGAGGAAGCAGATTCCACCCCATCCCCACCTCCAACAAATACAAAACGTGCCCTTTTAGTTCAGAAGTGCCCATTTTGATGTTAGATTATTAAAAAGGGGGATACTTTTTTGACGGTATGGATGCCTCCCCCACCCCACCCCCCACTCCGACTCGAGCAGATGCCTCAAGCTTTCATTTTTAATGGCCTTCAATGCAGCTTAAATCGAGACTAACTTTTAGAAGGCGACTATCATCTGCGGATAAAAGGAAAGGAATGTTTGTTTAACGAGACCTCAACATATTTTAAACTACGTCTACTTGGTGTCTAACATATGGTTAATTGATATTTGATCAAAAGAGAAAGAAACGAAACCAGTTAGGCCTACTGCCACAGAGGTTGCTCTTCCGAAAAGCAGCAAATGGTCTTTTATATGCACTTTCCCACAGAAAGGAGAATAGGTACACATAACGGTTTTTATGAACCAGTCATGGACCACTGGTTGTCTACGCAAAAAAACACACACAAAAAACAGAGTTCCCCAAGGACGATTGAACCTGCTACCCATAGCTCCTAGGGCAAGCGCTACATCCAGTCAGACCTGTGGTTTATGCGCATTTCAGACGACGTCTGCACCGAGACGTCATCGGTTGTCCTGCAGGCATGAACCTTAACCCTAACCACGTGTTGTCTTGATAACACACCAGGTTTTGTTAGACGTGCCACATTTTTTCATTTACTGCTTAGTCACTTGGCGTGATGGTGTAAATTATAATAATATACCTCGGGGTATGTGATTTTGGGGTTGTTCTTTTGTGGGGAGGTTTTTTTGTGTGTGTTTTTTGTGTATATAATCGTGTGGTTTTAAAACATATTTTATTTAACGGTGCATATACAGTTCGTATAATTATTTGATTAATAAATCTAAATCGTGTAACGATCGAAACGGTATTAAGTCAAACAAAACAAAGTACATTTGTACACAGAAAAAGGTCACAGTTTGTCCTAGGAATGCAAATAAAAAAGGACACAATTTTTTTTTTTATTATTATTTTATTATTTTCATAAACACAGACAATTTGTAATGGACATGATGTGTATTCAGCAAATGAACACTTGCGCTAGACCTAAATTATATTGATGTTTTAAGTGAATGTTCTACCAGATGCCAGAGGTCATCTAAGTTAATGGTGCAAAAGTTGCGAAGGCGCTCTTGCAGCTGCACATGGCGTCAAGGAACTTATTTTTAGATGGATTATCAGATGACGGTGCTCAGTATGTTCTGCTCACACTGAGACCATTAATTGAGGATGAAGAACATACTGTTTAACCCTTCACAGACGTTTTAGAACGAGGATTGCTGTTCATGATGGGTCATGAACGTCCAACATATCAGCAGAAAGCATTGGTGCAACACCGAGAAGCCCAACAGGGGTCGCAGCGTTTATTGGTATTGCAGTTGGCTGTCTCCGCATTTGTCGGATGGCGCCATTGCGAAAATACGGTTTACGAACATGAACAACTCAACTCTTGGGGGTGGAATGTAGCTCAGTGTTGGGTGGTGGGTGTAGGGTTTAGACTCGATCATCCTCAGTGTAATACGTATATCGACACGCGTGCCTTGAAAGGTCGCTTAAGGAATACAAACACTTTCATTCATTTTGATATATTTTCTTCTTTATAATCAGTTGATTCATGAATGTTGTGCCTAATTCAACACTCCAATTCAAAATCTCTCTCTCTCTCTCTCTCTCTCTCTCTCTCTCTCTTCTCTCTCTCTCTCTCTCTCTCTCTCTCTCTCTCTCTCTCTCTCTCTCTCTCTCTCTCTCTCTCTCTCAGGTCTTTACGCATTGTAAACACATGTAGTTACACAATGTAAGTCAAAAACAGGCTTTATAATATTTAAAAATTCAAAGTGTCAATTTGTGAAGTTCTGCTCCATATAACCGTAGTTACAAATTTGTTGAGGTGTCATTAAAAATATTTCTTTCCTTGCCTCGACTTCTTGTGAGGTGACATCTTTAACGTGTGTTATACACGTCATCGACATCATCTTTTGGCAAACATCAACTGACAAAAACTCATCAACCATGTGTAGTTTAGTACTTCCGGTACATGAATAATAAAAAGGTAGATATTGAGAGGTGTGTTCAAAATAGTTTAATCTTTTTTCCCTACGTTTCTATTTACCTATTATTATTTGAGGGAAAGGTTACGATTTTCATACATAATAAGGATTTAGATTGCACCAAAGTGTGACAAAAATAAATGTGCCAAAAATAAGCAAGCTCAAATAAAGTACAGACATTCTAACATCAAAACATTTCACCTCAAATCAGTGGAATGTTAAGCTGTAATTAGATTAAAATAACATGACATGCATTTCTGAATATGTACAACTCTTTACCAGCTATTAACATTGCTGCACGGAATATACATTGGTGTACTCAGAACAGGTAAAAAGGTCTGTTGTGCTCAAATTAGTGAGATCTAAAGCCCTGACATATCAAAATATTTGATTAAAGATTTATAATGAATATTATATGATCACGGACTGTCATGGGATCTGCATTTTTGCGTAACAGTTTGAAAACTGGCTGGCTGTTAAAATCTTCACGAAACAACTTATGTACCAGGATGATATGGGTTGCCTTGTGGGCAAATCAGATAGCAGTGAATCGAGAACACGCTGTTACCGGAGTGTATCAACAGCCAGATACTATAGTTAATTTGCATCAAAAGGAGACATGTGAGTTGGCATGTAACTCTCTAAGTTATAATGCTAACATAAAAATATCATTACACCAACTCGATGAACATTTAACCATAAAAAAAATGCAGTTTGCCTGTTTTATATTTTGCAGCAGTCGCCTTCATCCTTTTATTAAAAGGTTTAAGGTGATTTAATCTATTCAATTTGATGGTAATTTGTTAAGAAAGTTTTCTACACGTGTATTTCGATTGCATATTAACGTAAAATGACTGCTGGTTAGTTTTAAGTAAAAACAAATTTCTTTTAAAGGGACATTCCGGAGTTTGCTGCAATGTTTAAGATGTTATCGACTAACAGAGACTTTCTGACGACTGTAATTACATATCAAATATATTTTTCTGCATAAAATATTAGTGGCTGTATATTAAACGTGTTTCAGATCGTTCTAATATTTGTACTAGGTTTAATTTCATTTTATTTCCTAAAAAAAAAAAAATTTCGTACGTACGAAATTATTTGAAGACAAAATCCAGTTTGGGCTCCATACAAATATTAAAACAACCAGAAACACATTGGATATACAGACACTGATATTCTAAACAAGAAATTATATTTAATATGTAAGTTTAATCGTAAAAATATTTTATTAGTCGGAAACATCTTACTATGCAGCAAACTCAGGAATGTCCCATTAAGAAATGTTATGTTTTGATAGAGCTTTGGTAAAACAAATTTATACTGATATTCATAAAAGTTTGTTTGTTTTGTTTAACGACAACACTAGAGCACCTTGATTTATTAATCATCGGCTATTGGATGTCAAATAATATTCATAGAAAAACAAATTGAATATAACATTTCTTATTTTTACGTAGATGTCAAAGATCTTTGTAGAACAATTATTTGGACATTTATTTGCAGTGAGGCAACAGGTTGAAGACAGGGCATGGTAAATAAAATAACATTAGTGTATGCACATCTGCACAATTTACATCTCTGCTTGTTTACACACATTTTTTGTTGGACTTCTTTGTCAGTTTGTTGTCCATTGTTTCTGGAGTTCAATGACCGAGATTAGGTGATAGTGTTACCTTGTGCTGCCTGATTAATAACCTGACGGGAGGCTGTGACACAGGTTGCCTTGGGATTCGTGTGGTCGGTGATGCAAATGATTGCCGTGGCGCTCCAGTCTTATCTCCGCTCATAACAATCAATCGTTACTGCGCCTTACTCTGCCTTTCATAACTGGAAATGCATATCTCGTTTAAGTCCCCACGTTACAGGAAATGTGATAATTGGCATCATCCATGATGTTTGTGCTTAGTCAGTAAATGATATCACTCGACTGTGATTCAATATTCTGTAATGAAAATCTTAGCCGATACACATAGTTTTAACGGGGTATCCGGTTTATAGAGAATCTCTTTTGTACTGATATTAAAAAAGGGACCGTGAAACACAAAACAAACACCAACAACATGAACATCTGTTTAGCAAATTGTGGAATGTTTTCAGCATCAGATAGTTGAATTATTTCAATGCTAAGGACACTGTCAGTATTGAAGGAAATGTTTTATTTAACGACACACTCAACACATTTTATTTACGGCTATAAAAAAAAAAAAAGAAAAAAAAAAAAAAAAAAAAAATTGTTATATATATATGGCGTCAGACACACAGATATTGAGAGAGGAAACCCGCTGTCGCCACTTCGTAGGCTACTCTTTTCGATTAGCAACAAGGGATCTTTTATATGCACCATCCCACAGACAGGATAGTATATACCACGGCCTTTGTTAAACCAGTTGTGGAGCACTGGCTGGAACGAAAAATAGCCCAATAGGTCCACCGACGGGGATCGATCCTAGACTGACCGCGCATCAAGCGAACGCTTTACCACTGGGCTACACCCCGCCCCTGTCAGTATTGATGACAAGAACATAATCTTTACAAAAAGTTGTTTGTTTCCACTTTCATCTTCACCTTTTCTGTCAAATTAAAGCAGAAAGAATAATGTGATGACTACAAGAAGAACCAATCTGTATGCTTTATCAAAATGAAATATGTATACACACCTACTGTCATTTCATTTCAACTTATCTTCGTGCTTATATCCAATTAAGGTTCAAGCACGCTGTCCTGTTCACACACCTCAGCTATCTGGGCTGTCTGTCCAGGACAGTGGGTTAGTTGTTAGTTGGTTAGTGGTAAGTGAGAGAGAAGATGGAGTAGTGGTCTTACACCTACCCACTGAGCCCTTAAGAACTCGCTCCGAGTTGGAGCCGGTACCGGGCTGCGAACCCTGTACCTACAAGCCTGTAGTCCGATGGCATAACCACTGCGCCACCGAGGCCAATCACGTACTGTCAAACCCAATCTAATTAAAATTAGATCCACTGGTTAATTACTATTACCTGTGGATCTAATAGCACCCCGTTGGAGCTCATGTCCAGTTGACCTTTCATTCGACCAATCAAAACCTTACTTGCAAAATAAAGCCAGTGATTTGAAAAGAATTTGAAAACAGAGATTATGCCGAGAATATACGAAATGATTTGGGTGAATTACGAAGTATGCCGGAAACTAATTTCAATATAAAATTTTATATAAAATTCGTTTCAAACCGAAAACAAACAAAACGTGATGATATGGCCATAAAATATGTTTATACTAGTATACAATCCAGAGTTTATTACTGCACTTTTTCCACTGTTTTTTTTAATGTTGAAATAGACCAACAAGTTTAGAATTTGTATGCTCCCGAATAACGCTATAAAAGGCGAAGTGTAATTGGTCGATATTTAAATTGTTATTTACAGATGGAATGTCACCTGGACATGGGAGTCCACGCAATGCTGTTAGATCTACTGGTAGACCAGTAGAGCTCATTTTAATCAGATTGTGTCAAACCAGCTCTATAGACGCTGTTTTTGTAAGGGGCAGCAGAAGGTCGTAACAAGTCGTCGTTTTCTGTTAGCATGTCAACACGTGTGCTATAGCTAATGAATATTAATCAAACGCTTTGACAGAGTTCTTGAACCTCAGCCGAATGCTCGACTGGCTGGATATAGTAATGTGTCACCAGAGCAAACGTGCTTCAAACATAATACTGAACTGAGCTACACTGTTGACATATGTATAATATGCAGTATAACCTGATTTACTGACGCCCCCGAACACAGTTCAACTAGCTGATATGTCCAGAACTAACGTGCTTAATACTGAATTGAGCTAAAATGTTGACAGAAGTATAACTCACTGTAAAATCTGATTGACAGATGTCCTCGAACAGATAGTTCAGCCAGCTGATACAAATACCCAGGACACGCGTGCTTCAACCATAATACTGGATTCAGCTACACTGTTGACACAAGTAGAAAATGTTGTTTAACATGATTTGCAGATGTCCTCATGCAGATAGTGCAACTAGCTGATATGTGCCCAGGGCACACGTGCTTCAACCATAATACTGGATTGAGCTACAATGTTGACACAAGTAGAAACTGTTGTTTAACATGATTTGCAGATGTCCTCATGCAGATAGCGCAACTAGCTGATGTGTCCATGGCACGCGTGCTTCAACAATAATACTGAACTAAGCTACACCATCCACGTAAGCTGAATGTTGTGCACCTTGATTAATAGCCGACTTCGAATGGGCAGTCAAAATAGCGGGGGGGGGGGGGGGGGGTGTCCAGGACCACCGTGCTTCAACTATTTATGATAATACTGAACTGAACTGAACTACTGATGTTACACTGTTGGCGTGAACTTGATTTACAGTCGGATGGCCTCGTTCTGAGCCCAGATGCCGAGCGATAACCTTTCCACGTGTGCTGAATTCTCCGACGCCGAACTACATACAGGGTTCACGGATGACTTGGATGGTCTGAGCCACGCGAATATAGCAGCCAATTAGTCTCGCTCAGTGTGTGTATATCAAACACACACTAAAAACACCTTAAAACGCGGACCAGTCAACAGCTAACCCAACAATCGGTTACACTGACCATTAAATGTCCACCATATTGTTGTTGAAGAAAAAAAAATTGTATTTTTAAGAGGTTGTGGATTTGCTGAATTCTGACATGCACATTAATAAGACTACTTGGGATTGACATTGTGGATATTATATACTGAACAAAAAAAGAAACTTCCGATTTGTACATATAGTATTTGTTGCGTTAAAGAATTCATTGTGTAATGAAATTATATAGGTAGTATTAGCCTTGAGCGGTATTATCAGGATTCATGAATTTTATCGATTATTTTTGCACTGTTAATCGTCGACAACGTGAAATTCAATTTGCACGTGCATGCATGGTTCGACATGTCCCGTGTAGTATTCGGTCAATTTGTTTTACTTGTCTTACTGAGATTGTTGTCAAGTGAACGAAAACGCTTCAAAATTTGTAAAAAAAATGAACCTTTTTTTACATTGTAGCATTTTTAGTATGCCAAGAATACCCAATAATTTACGCGAACGGGCGATTGGTATGCTTGATGCTGGTATGTCGACAGAAGACGTTGCATGGCATGTTGGGAGTTCTAGTCGAGCGATACGAAATCTTCGCGTAAGATTTCGAACGACAGGAAGCACCAACGACTTGCCACGTCGTCGACGTCCGCGTGTTACAACGCGTGGTCAAGACCGCTATATCATGAACACGCATTTGCGCAATCGATTCCAAACTGCCACTGCTACTGCTGCTAACACACCTGGGCTTCATAATAACCGAATCAGTGGGCAAACTGTTCGTAATCGTCTGCGGGAGAACGGTTTACATGCACGACATCCTTACGTCGGATGCGTTTCAACGCAACGTCATCGTCTTAATTGGGCATGTGTACACACTCGTTGGATACGGCGACGCTGGAATACCATTCTTTTTTCGGATGAATCCAGATTTTCTTTACAACGTGGTGATGGCAGGGTGCGCGTCTACCGTAGGAGAAATGAACGCTATGCTGACTGTTGTGTTCTTGAACGAGATCGTTTCGGGGGTGGGGGTTGTGTCATGGTCTGGGCAGCCATTGCCCATGGCTATCGTTCACCACTAGTCGTCATTGATGGCAATTTAAATGCTCAACGTTACCGCGATGACATTCTCGCTCATCACGTCATTCCTCTGTTCCATAACAACGCCAACATCTCGATTTTTCAGCATGATAATGCCACCTCTCATACAGCTAGAGACACTGTAAATTTTCTTAGGACAAATAACATTGATTTCATTGATGACTGGCCCGCTAAAAGTCCTGATCTCAACCCCATCGAGCATGTCTGGGATAGTCTGGACAGACGATTGTGGCGTCGTCCCAACCCACCCGCTAACGTCAACGAACTTCGTCAAGCGCTCATTCAGGAATGGAACAATATTCCACAGGCAGAAATCGACACTTTAGTCAATTCTATGCGTCTGCGATTTACTGCAGTGGTCAATTCAAGAGGTGGTCATACCCGTTATTAAGTGGGTTTTTTTTTTTTTTAACCCCTACCACACTTGGTCAAACTTTCTCCCAGTTTCTGTTAACCTATGGCCATGATTTTTGCACTAAACGATGCATCATGGAACTAATAATATCACTTCTGTTAAAACTAAACTAACATGAAACATGGATTTAGTTTTAAAGCGCAGTCTAGCCGATCTATTCTAGTAGCACATATAGCACATGCTATGGTAACCCGCGTTTCAGGGAACCCCGCGCTTCAGAGAGCCCCGCGGTGATGTGTACACTTATTTTCCCCAGGTAATTTTTCCCCTCTGCCCGTGGGGGTTGCAAAATATATATCCTGGGAAGCGGGTCTCGCTGTTTTGTGTGCTACAGGCCCCGCGGATCCTTAAACCGGCTCTGTATTAATACAATTAGAACTATAATACTGTTGTAAACCAACGAAGCATTAATTCACCCTTTTAGTGTTTAGTTTTGGAAGATCTTGCAAACAAAAAACTAAAATATATATTTTAAAATATCATTACAATTGAAGAAGCATGGCCACGGTTGGATCTGGGATGAGCCGCGGAACGAGAGTTACCCCCACCCTACCCCAACCCTAGTCCGATACATCGTCCGTCAAATTCAGTTGACGGCAGATGAATCGGAATATGCTTATGCCCCCTCACCCACCACACACCAGCACACGCATACACGCACGCACGCACACACACACACACACACACACACACACACACAGAGACACACACTTTTCCTGACAATACACTGCTCAAAAGGCTAAGAGTGCAGTATTGGAACACCTGAAATTCAAATTTTCGCAGTGGGGTAACATGCTCTGAACTATCTACTAAGTTGGGGCCCTACGAGCCTTCAAATTTTTATACTCCGGACTATCGCACGGAGAGTGTGCCCACTTATTTCCAGTACAATCCGCGGGCCCTGCATTACATTCTACTAGATATCTTTTTTTTAATACTAAATCACAATTTGAATATTCAGTATTACTGTGAGGGGAGGGGTTATTGGAGTGGGATCGGAGGAATAAGCTATGGGTTATATATATATACACACAAACCACCTATAGACGGTGTCATCTCGACACTGTGCCTCATGACGGAATGATGTCGTGTTTCATCGTACTCTTATTGTTCACTCGCACCACATAACCCACCGTAGATGACCTCGCCGGTTAAATGTCATAAATCATGGCAGTCGGTCTCTGCTATATCTACCTTTATGAATCTAATAAATCTGACATTGACATTTTTATCAGTGCTTTGTTTATACCTGGGAGGTAGACAAACTCTGACATCGAGGCTTACGAAATGGCTTTTTTATTCTAATGCTACACAACGCCCATCTCCGGCTGTAAACTGTTTCAAAAGTGAGAGATTTCGTATGATTTATGCTGGTGATACATTCGTGTAAACATGCTAATTAACAATTACGTAATGTAAATTCTGCTTTTCGTTTTTCATTTATGATCTATAAAACAAATAATTAAAGTCAAAGCGTTAGCTGCGTGTGTAAGTGAGGGAGTGAGTTCGAGGGGTCGACCCCCCTCCCCCCTGCTAAAGTAATTTTTAAGGGGCGCCCCACCTCTAGAAACTTCACTTGCCATACTCTAAACCTCCACCCCACCCCTCCCCCGAATAAAATCCTGCATACGCGCCTGATCGTATCTATGTACAGATCAGTGCCCCGTTCCACGAAGCGATCTTAGCCTTAAGATTACCTTAAGCGCATAGCTACCCTATGCACTTAAATAGTTAAATAGCTACACTATGCACTTAAGTTGATCTTAGGGCTAAGATCGCTTCGTGGAACGGGGCCCAGGAGTTAAACAGATGATTTTCGCGTTCATATTATAATAAAGGTTCCGGCCACACCGATATTTTGTAGTATCAGAGAAATAAAGTGAAAGGAATGTAAGTGAAATAAAATTTCAGCACATTTTAATATCTGGTTACTTAATGTCTAGTGCATGGTAACATGTATACATGCAAATTGCAGAGTTTCCGGTCTTAGTAGTAGTACAGCGCTCGCCTGATGCGCCGTCGATCTAGGATCGATTCCCGTCGGTGTGCCCATTGGGTTATTTCTTGTTTTCAGCCAGTGCTCCACAACTGGTGTAACAAATCCGTGGTATGCACTATCATGTCTGTGGGATGGTGCATATAAAAGATCCCTTGCTGCTAATAGAAAAAGAGTAGCCCATCAAGTGGCGACAGCGGGTTTTCTCCGTCAATATCTGTGTGATACTTAACCATATGCCCGACGTCATATAACTGTAAATAAAATGTGTTGAGTGCGTCGTTAACTAAAACATTTCCTTACTTCCTTTCTGTCTTAGTATTTTGACCAGTCGAGTGAAGAAACTGTACTAGATATTAAATTAGGCACTAAATAGCCGTAGTTTAAAATGTGCTGAGGTGTTGCTAAACAAACGGCAACATGTACAACGAACAACAACAATGGAGAAATGCAGCAGTCGTCGAAAATGGGTTAGTTTGTACTTCTTTCGCCCATACATGTGAATACACAAGACTGCAAAATGGATGCAAATAGCCCTTTTGATTTTCACAGATTTTTAATTTCCAAACATTATATTTTGTTTTGCTACTTTTCCCTTACAATCATATCATTATTTTATTTGATACATGGCTTATCGCATGCTGTGATATGACTTTTTGTTAATACAAGTTAATGGGTTGCATAATCCCAAAGTTCCTAAACAAGGTCATAAATATAGTCGATAAAGGTTTACTGTCTGTGTGAGTAATAATCGCCGTGTTTCTGCATCAACGGATTACGAATTGTCTCAGGTATAAGACGCAACTACGGTGTCACGTGGTCACACCCTAGAAGCCTTGTACTTCAAAGTACTGCTAAGACCACCAAGCGGGTCTGAAAGATGAATTAGGCACCGGTCGTGGTTAAGCCATCGGACATAAGGCTGGTAGGTACTGGGTTCGCAGCCCGGTACTGTCCCCCACCCAGAGCGAGTTTTAACGACTCGGTGGGTAGGTGTAAGACCACTATACCCTCTTTTCTCTCACTAACCACCAACAACTAACAATTAACCCACTGTCCTGGACAGACTACCCAGATAGCTGAGGTATGTGTGCCCAGGACAGCGTGCATGAAACTTTATTGGAAATAGCACGAAAATAAGTTGAAATGAAAAGAATTGGGAGATAAAGACAATGATATCAAACACATGGGATGAATTTGTGACTGATTCATTGATTCATTGATTCAGATTGCCTGATTCATTGATGGATTAATTCATTAATTCATTCGATCATTCATTCATGTATTCATTCATTTACTTTACTTACTTCCTTACTTAATTATTTGATTAATTAATTGTTATATGCAATTTCATAGAGAAAAGTGCAATTTCTCGCTATTTTACATTTGTGACAAATAACTAGTTCAATAGATCACACAGACATAACTGTTGAACAATTAATTTAAGAATGCATGTAAAAATAGAAGTAAACAGAAAACTCTGTCACGTATCCATCAAAATAGCAGCCCGTTTTTCGCCGACAAAGATTTATGGACGCAAACTATGTTCACGATAACTATCACTTCACGTGGTCTTTCTGTAGCTTTTATAACAACATTTAAAAAATGGTATACTAATAAATTAAATTAGTTAGCTGTACATTTTTATAAGAATATAGTTCAATGTATAATCTTTTCATTTCAAAAGAAAAGTTCGTAAATAATTCAAGTTATAATGCAACCGTGATAGGTTACAGTTATTTTAAAGGGACATTCCTGAGTTTGCTCAATTGTAAGATGTTTCCGACTAATAAAATATTTCTGCGATTAAACTTACATATTAAATATATTTTATTGTTTAGAATATCAATGTCTGTATATTCAATGTGTTTCTGGTCGTTTTGATATTTCTAAGAAGCACAAACTGGATTTTTTCTTCAAATAATTTCGTACGTACGAAAAAAAATATATTTTAGGAAATAAAATGAAATTTAACCTAGTACAAATATTAGAACGATTAGAAACACGTTTAATATACAGCCACTAATATTTTATGCAGAAAAATATATTTGATATGTAATTACAGTCGTCAGAAAGTCTGTTAGTCATTTTACGTTAATATGCAATCGGAATACACGTGTAGAAAACTTTCTTAACAAATTACCATCAAATTGAATAGATTAAATCACCTTAAACCTTTAATTACAATCGTTAAAAAGTCTCTGTTAGTCGATAATATTTTAAAAATTGCAGCAAACTCAGGAATGTCCCTTTAAAGTTTATAACAACTGGCAGTCCTGCTCCTAAAACAAAATTGAAGAAAACAAAAACTGCTCAAAATTTACAGGTATTCAACTCACGTTCAGTAAAACGATGGTCTAATCATAATTGATTTCATGTTCCCGGGTGTACAAATGCAATGAGTTATGTGTCAAATTTTTTCAAAAGTGAGGATAATCCACCAGAGACTCGTCTAAAGGGCAAAAGTTTATGTTAATTCAGAATTGAAAATAATTTTAGATAGTACACTCGTATGAATAAGTACAATAACTAATACCACAAGACTTTGCTTTTTAAATTAATTTATTAATGTAAGAAATACTACTTTCATCTTTTTATTTTTTTATTTTGCTACGGTATTTCCAATGTGCTGATCCTTCTTGGAGCAGAATTGAAGGCTTATACGCATGACCATGATACTGATCAAAAGCAGGGACCGAGTCTAGTTTGAGCTCTGTTAATATGTTTATATTCGTAACTTGGAGCCAGGGAATTTCATTAACAACCCCCCCCCCCCCCCCAGTGTGTATGACATTCCTGTGAGGACAGGTATAATTACATTGTTTATGACTGAGGAAAACTAGAGATTCCGCCCAGTGATACTGACCTAACCTTTTAACCTTTAAAAACAATACAATCCATAACACATTTACAGAATATTACAATTTGTAACTTAAAATTGTTTCAAACAATGCAGTTACTTTCTGTTTGTTAACAAATTTCTACTGTTTCACATTTATAAACACAAGAGATGTGTAGTTTAAAAAATATCACTTGTCGAAAATCTACATAAAATATCAAATCTATTAAATAATACAAAAGTTATTCATATTTAAAAACTTAATAAAGTTCGAAATTACGTTAATTTTAAATTAAGGTAGGATCCGTAATCCGTAATCTGTTATCCGTAACAATAAACTTTATATCTATGCAAATGGGTTGAGCAGATTCCATTTATGTACGAGTGTTCGTATGCATCTGCGTAGCCGATCACGCTGTGCATTATGAATTACATTCACGGACTGCAGACAAATGGAATTTGAGCCATAAAATTGAAAGACTCGCTTACTGAACACTCATAACAAATATGAAAGCCAACCCTGAAAGGAATCACAAGTTAAAAAGCAACCAAAGAAATGTTTTATAAAGTTTCAAATGACCTTGGCACCACCGTTATACTACTGAAGATGTGAGTCTAAAATAAATCCATCCGGTGAACAAACACATGAAAGCCATACATTAAAACTATTTAGAGCTAGAGTTAAAAAAAGCAATTTTAGAAACAAATGACCTTGACCTCAGATTACAATAATGAAGCGAGCGAGTGAACAGTCATACTAAATATGAAAACCATGTATTAAAGGGCTCGAGAGCTAAAGGTAATTACTGAAATCTCAACCAAACGGTATACTAAGTTTTAAATGACCTTGGTCTTGCCATGGGGTCATATTACACTATGACACAGGTGAACACCCATGCCAAATATTAATGTCATCAATAAAACGATTCAAGTGTTTAAGATATTTACAGAAAATTTAACCAAATTGTATATTAACGGTTTTAAATGACCTTGACATATTTATAGGGCTAAGTGTGTGCATTAGGACTAGGTGAACATCATGCATACCAAATATGAAAGTCATCCATTAAATAATTGCTAGATGCAATGATAATCAAATTCTAAATGACCGTAACTTTGTCTTGGGATCACATTTATGAAGGTAGAGATGTGCAGTTGAACAAGTATCACTTTGTAAACAGCCATACCGAATATGAAGTCACTCATTAAACAATTTAAGTTTACGGCAACTGGAGAAATTTAAACCAAACTATAACCACGCTTTAATCAAACATTAACCAAACTATAATCACATTTTAACCAAACATTAATAAAACATTAACCCAGCTTAACCATGTTTAAGCTAAATGAAATTCTGCAACTGCATTACAAAATATCCATACTGAAATGATTTCTGTAAAAACTGGTGCCAAAGCAGAAGTAGAAATGTGGCCATATATCAGCTTTAAACACACTTTAAACTGACTTCAACCAAATGTTGATGTCCGTCAAACAGCAGGAAGGTGAACAAAACAACAACTCCACCCACTTCCAAAAAAAAGAAAATTAAAAGAAACGTTTGAAAAATTAAAAAAATCGACAATTAAGTAATTTTATATATTTATTTTAGCTTTGTATTCTGCCTATTACAAAGGAGTACATTAAAAATGAAATTGAAAAAAATTGAAAAAGAATGGACTACTCTCATTTCGACAAAGGGTTGGATATAACCAGTTCCGGTTGTCAGCATTTAATAGGCCTATATTGATTGGCTGACGCGGATAATGGCAGACGTCACTGACATGATCTAGCTCTGGGTCCGTCTACAATTCCCAAAATTAACCACCTGACTCTGCGCAATCCGATACTCGACACTAGTTATTCAATCAGGAACGGCAAAGCCATGCTATTAAAACTCCAAGCGCTCAATAGATCAGATATTATCCTGGAGAAATTATTCAATTTCGTCAGTTGCCGTTCCTCTAACACCACATTCAGTGCTGGGGTTACAGATTGCAAGATTTGTCCAATTGTCTGTCCCGCGGTACTTAAGCAGCGTGAAATAATAAACTCTTTGGTCGCAGGACAAAAGTCCTGCCTGATGTTAATCTCTCTACGAACACCTGTTTACAAACCCGAGATAATTAGCGCACTTAGAAAGTTGACAATTGTATGCTGGCATACGAGGAGGAAAATCGGCGTGTATTTGGTGCAAATTATAGGGGCAGGGTGACCATAACGCTATGAAAGTGGCACACCAATGGGCACAGACCCTTAGTTTATTCCAGTGGTGTTAATAGTCTTAATCCATCTCCTTCTGTATCAGTCAATGATTGGGAGATTATGCAGTCAGAATGTTTGGCCAGTGGTGTCAAATTTTAAAGTGTTTAACAGCTATTAGTTCAATATGTTGTTATCGGCCATGAATGAATGTTTAACGACACCCCAGCACGAAAAATACATCGGCTATTGGGTGTCAAACTAAGGTAATGGAAACAAACAAGGTGATGATCAACATCAACAGAAAAATTCAAGATATAATAAAAGAGTGTAAAGAACTGTGCAAAAATACAAATACAAATATCACAGATAAGATACTGACTTTTATTCTAAACTTCAATTTGTGCTGTATTGGCCATTCTCAAAGAGAATGTTACACCCCTGCACCACGGTGAGGTTACATCACGCGCAGGGGTTATCGGCCATGAATACAGGTGTTAAATAAAATGTATCAATAAAGTGTGATCAAAACCTAGAAACTCAGTTCCAATTAGTAGTAGTAGTAGTAGTAAGTAGTAGTAGTAGTAGTAGTAGTAGTAGTAGTAGTATCCTGTCATTCTCCGAAAGCTCGTTCCATGTGGAAAGCGCTTATGCAAAGTAATGATACTATTTACACTGGCGCAGGAAGCGGGGAAAGGGAGGAGAGCATGTGCCCCCACAAACACACACACACACACACACACACACACACACACACACACACAGAGAGAGAGAGAGAGAGAGAGAGAGAGAGAGAGAGAGAGAGAGAGAGAGAGAGAGAGAGAGAGACTGTGTAGTAGCAGCGATGGTCTTTATATAGTTATACATTTATTTATATTTGTGTGTGTGCCCCAACACACACACACGTTTTGGCACCTTCCTACGCTCGTGTATATTTGTAATGTTTCGAACATGACACAGAGCAATCGAAACCCCAAATGCGTGTTACAGGCAATGATCTTGATTAGAAAATTATATTACGATGCTAACTGACGGAACGCATATTTATTTATTTATATTATATACATGTATATATCTATATCTTTGGATATAAACATTTGCTTTCAACAATATTTAATATATAGCAACATTTTATTAATCTCTCTAACGTAGCCCTATAATTGCAATTATATACCGTACTTACAAATGCTATTTGGTTAATTTAGACCCATTTAAAAAACTATACGAGTGCTTCGAATAAATGAGGAGTATGTTTCGGAGTTTTTAGGAGGAATAAAAACACTGTTACGAAGAAAACAAACAACTATAATCAGACGCGTATCCGGGGGAGGTGGGGGGGGGGGGGGGGTATTGGAGGTGCGCACCCTTTCTTGAATGTTGAAATGTCTCTAAATATGCATAATAATACAAGACATGTATAGGGCCTATGCATTTAGTGGGAGACGTGTAACATGTTGGTTGGACTGGTGTTTCTGGTGAAGATTGCTATAATAAATAATTAAGTTTGAGTAGTTTTGAATAATGTATGTGTCCTTCTAAAACACAGCGTCTCCTTCTTGAATGCTATAAGTGTTCGTTTTAAACTGCGCCCACTCCCCGATTATTGCAGGACTAGGTGCCAGTGACAGAGCCGGTTTAAGTATCCGTTGGGCCTGCAACAGCGGTTCTCCCTTCCCAGGATATATATTTTGCAACCCTCTCGGGGGAGAGGGGAAAAATGACATGGGGAAAATAAATGCACACATCACCGCGGGGGCCCCTGAAGCGCGGGGACCTTAGCATGTGCTAGATGTGCTAGCAGGATAAATCGGCGCTGGCTAGTGGCGTGGGGGGGGGGGGGGGGGGGGGCAATGACCCCTCAATCAAACCTTTTCCCTTTATTTTTACTGTATTAACACACATAGGCTACATACATACAATAACATACATACATACATGCATACATACATACATACATGGATGCCTCAATAGCTCAGAGCGCATCGTGGTTAGTCTACAATATGCGGGCGATTCGGTGCCACAGGTTCGAGTCCCAGCAATGGCATGGGACAATTTATGAGGCCAGAAAGGATTTAATTATCCCGTGCCAGTGCGTTAATGTCTATGTATGTAACAGTCAACCTCGACATACATACAATATATAGATATTTATATATACATACATACATACATACATACATACATACATAAATACGTACGTATGCCCCACCCCGACCCCAATATGAAATCCTGCCTACGCCAGTGCTAGGTGTCCGTTTTAAATGTTATACTCTTCCGTAGAAGACCCCTGAATCCGACTCTGAAACGTTATCGTCACTAGTAACTGATAACAGTATTACTTCACTAATACATATTTTAAAGATTTTTTAACAAGATATATATATATATAGTAAATAGACTGACCTGACTTCGTGATATCCATGCTGTAGAACATTGTTGAAAAAGCCGCTTCGCCATCTTTAATATATTATAAATGCATATCAAGTAATTTAATATGTTTCCTTGTACACGTTAAATATGCTCATAGACGTCAAATAGCGATATCGTTTATATTTTTAAAAATTAAACAAATTTTTTAAAAATACGTGGAGCAACTTTGATGTCCATAACCATATTGAAACGTCATCGTATTATTGACGTAATAATTAACTTTCTGGCAACGTCCGCAATATACGGAAACTATCGAAGTGCTATTCAAAGGGGTTTTTCTTTTTTTCTTCTAGTTTTGTGTGTTTGTGCGTGCGTGCGTGCGTGCGTGCGTGCGTGTGTGTGTGTGTGTTTAAAAGTCTCAATAACAAACCATATTTAAAGATAAACTGAGGGTCAGACTCTTACGCATGGGCCTACATCTCTAAAAAAAAACATGCAAACATACTTTCGGACCAACGATTTTCGATTTTCCTGTTCAAGAGAAGGGGTATGTTGCTCTTGCTGTTGTTTTGTTTTGTTTTGTTTGCGTTTTCTTTTCTTTCATTTTTCGGGCGGGCGTGGGGATGTTGTTGGTTTCTTGAATTTACTAACATTAAGGATGACTTGAAAGTCAATGAATATACAAACAGTAATGTTCTAAGCGTTAAAAGCAAGCTAATTGCATTTGTAATTAAAAACGATTGTGGACTGAAAACATATTCCAATGGCTATAAACTCAGGATAGGCCTAACCAACCCCTTTAAATGAAATGGCTTGGTAGTATAAAGTTACAAATAGTTTTGGTTTTTTTAATTTTAAAATCTTAATACTTTTTATAAATATATATAAGTACAAAATTTTAATGTCCTCAAATCTTAATCTCACAAAATATTTTCCTATTAAAACTCTATCGTACCAAAACTTCGAAACATTTAAAATTGCTTACAATTACGGCGGCGAAGTTTACTGATCAAATGCTATATTTTCTATGTTCTTTGCAAGAGTAATATCCAACATCGGAATCTAGTACCAATATTCTATAAGGGCAGTTATTGCAATTAATTTTAACAAATAAATGACTTTAGAACACGTTTTCAATTATTGGTTCAAAACGCATATTCAGATGAATGTTTACTTCATATTAAACTAAACTAACTTCTTTCTAGAATAAGGTTGATAAATACTGTGACGTCTAATGATGGTTGCTTTGCATTGTGTTCGGAACGTTACTAAATATTTTATCATTACTTTGAATAAACGCATTCCTCATGGAATGAGGGGCGTGGCGTAGCCCAGTGGTAAAGCGCTCGCTTGATGCGCGGTCGGTTTGGGATCTATTTATCAGGCTCCAATTTCACAAAATATCGTAAGCCTAGTTTTGCACGTAAACGTAAATCTACGACTAAACTACAATTCTTATTACTATTATAGTTCAACAAATATATTAAGAAGAATGCATATTTCATTTTCTTTTGTCTTTAAAATACTCCAGCTTCCGTCATGATGTAATTTTCTGCGTGAAATTGATGCCAAACACGTGTAAACGCACGACCGGTATAACTGCTAGTAGCAGACGTTTACAAACTTACGATGTTTAGTGAAATGAAAAAGAAAAAGAAAGAAATGTTTTATTTAACGACGCACTCAACACATTTTTTTTATTTACGGTTATATGGCGTTAGACATATGGTTAAGGACCATACAGATTTTGAGAGGAAACCCGCTGTCGCCACTACATGGGCTACTCTTCCTATTAGCAGCCAGGGGTCTTTTATTTGCGCTTCCCACGGGCAGGATAGCACAAACCATGGCCTTTGTTGAACCAGTTATGGATCACTGGTCGGTGCAAGTGGTTTACACCTACCCATTGAGCCTTGCGGAGCACTCACTCAGGGTTTGGAGTCGGTATCTGGATTAAAAATCCCATGCCTCGACTGGGATCCGAACCCAGTACCTACCAGCCTGTAGACCGATGGCCTGCCACGACGCCACCGATGCCGGTTTAGTGAAATGGGTCCTAGCTTCCTGTACAAAGTTTTGTATTTAATACACATTTTTTTCCTTGTGTATCTGTCAGACTTAATGTGTATACCAGTGTTGGTATACTGTTATTATTTTTTTTTTTTTTTTTTTTTTATTTTTTAATACAAACTGGGTTTTGGTTGGGTTTTTTTTTAATTTTATTTTTTATTATTATTATTTTGTTGAGTTGGGGGTTTTGTTTGGGTTTTTTGGGTTGGTTTTGGGTGTTTTTTTATCCTTTTAGAATATGGTGTTTTTAATATAGAATACCTCGTGACTCTCATCCATATTCTTATTTCTATAGGCCTAACTACTTCCCCACTGTATAATACAATTTTATTTTATGATTCAAATAACACGACTGTGTACTAAATAGTAGGGTTCAGAACCTCAGTCCCGTGACCATTCTCTGGTTAAGATGTTTTGACGATTGATTTGACTTCTATGGACCTTTTATGAAACATTTATCCCCCATGTACCTCTCCAAAATCCCGGCATTTTTCGCCAGAGGGCCAAATCCAAGATGGCCGCTGGCTAAAAACACGATTTAGAATTACGTCTTCTATACAAAAAATTTAAATATACTTTACACTGATTTATGTAGGCCTATTGTATTATAACCCCCCCCCCCCCCCCCCATCTACACCTCCTTACACTGTGGTTTTACATAATTATATAAATAATATTTTCATATACTTACCTTTTGTGTATTTTTGTGCTGAGGTGTCGTTAAACATTCATTCAGTCAGTCAGTCATTCCTACGCCGTGTTATAGTTAATAACTATAGCTATTGTTTTGCGGTTAAAGGGAAGCAATCGCGAAATCAAAATAATAGTAACAGTGACATTTTGTACCAGTAAGTCACTATGTTGTAGCCCAGTGAACATTACACTGAAAAATACTAATGCTAATTATCACACACACACACACACACACACACACACACACACACACACACACACACACACACACAAAGCGCAAAAAAACCTACTCAACAACTGCAAAAAGTGTGTCGTTTAAACCACTGAACCTTCCTTGTCACGCGTCCGTTGCAAAATGCAAATCTAACACCGACATAAAACGTTATGCCATTCAACTGTATATCAACTTGAATACTTCTGGCAGTAATATTACAGATCCTTACCTAGTGTGGGTGTGTTTGATGAGGTTAAGAGTTCATGCAGCTATAAAAAAAAAAAAAAAAATTTAAAAAGAGGATGCAACAAATGTCCCTATTTAGCTTAAATGTGTTCTTTCTTGTCAAACTGATTCTTTTTTACTGAAATCTCTCCCCCCACCCCCCCCCCCCCCCCCCCCCCCCCCCCCACCCCCCCCACACACACATACTAATTAGGTCAGGTTAGGTATGGTTTTGTGTCTTTCATAGACTGATCTTTTGTGAGTTAAATCAAGACCCAGAAGGGACGCAATTGTGATTGGTTTGGAAATGGACCCCCTTTCATACAAAATTAAAGTTGAGGCTGTGTAGGCCTACACCACCTCTGGTCCATACAAATATTCCATTGCTGTTTAAATATAATGACCAGTGTAACTGAAAATATTTTTTAAAACATTAAATATAGAAAAAAGGGTGCCTTGTGCATAATAAAGTTGTGATATCATAAATTAAATGTAAACTAATGTTTATGAGTTTTAGCGAATATAAATAGGAAATGTTTTTACCAAAATATGGGTATATTTTTGGTTGACCAGTATCTTTTTGTACGTACGGTTTTACCAAAATTGGGTACGTTTTGATTTGGGTACGTTTTGATCCGCTCCCACATAGGTACACCGCTGGCTAAAAACACGCTTTAGAATTGCGTCTTCTATACAAAATTTTAAAATATACACTGATTTATGTATTGTATTATAACACACACACACACACACACACACACACACACACACCATCCACACCTCCTTACACTGTTGTTTTACATAATTATATAAATAATATTTTCATATACTTACCTTTTGTGACATCCAATAGCCGGTGTGTATGTTTGTGCTGGGGTGTCGTTAAACATTCATTTATTCAGTCAGTCAGTCAGTCAGTCATTCCTACGCCGTGTTATATTTAATAACTATAGCTATTGTTTTGTGGTTAAAGGGAAGCAATCGCGAAATCAAAATAATAGTAACAGTGACATTTTGTACCAGTAAGTCACTATGTTGTAGCCCAGTGAACATTAAACTGAAAAATACTAATGCTAATTATCACACACACACACACACACACACACACACACACACACACACACACACACACACACACACACACATACATACAAAGCGCAAAAAAACCTACTCAACAACTGCAAAAAGTGTGTCGTTTAAACCACTGAACCTTCCTTGTCACGCGTCCGTTGCAAAATGCAAATCTAACACCGACATAAAACGTTATGCCATTCAACTGTATATCAACTTGAATACTTCTGGCAGTAATATTACAGATCCTTACCTAGTGTGGGTGTGTTTGATGAGGTTAAGAGTTCATGCAGCTATAAAAAAAAAAAAAAAAATTTAAAAAGAGGATGCAACAAATGTCCCTATTTAGCTTAAATGTGTTCTTTCTTGTCAAACTGATTCTTTTTTACTGAAATCTCTCCCCCCCCCCCACCCCCCCACCCCACCCCCACCCCCCACCCCCCACCCCCCACCCCACCCCCCACCCCCACACACACATACTAATTAGGTCAGGTTAGGTATGGTTTTGTGTCTTTCATAGACTGATCTTTTGTGAGTTAAATCAAGACCCAGAAGGGACGCAATTGTGATTGGTTTGGAAATGGACCCCCTTTCATACAAAATTAAAGTTGAGGCTGTGTAGGCCTACACCACCTCTGGTCCATACAAATATTCCATTGCTGTTTAAATATAATGACCAGTGTAACTGAAAATATTTTTTAAAACATTAAATATAGAAAAAAGGGTGCCTTGTGCATAATAAAGTTGTGATATCATAAATTAAATGTAAACTAATGTTTATGAGTTTTAGCGAATATAAATAGGAAATGTTTTTACCAAAATATGGGTATATTTTTGGTTGACCAGTATCTTTTTGTACGTACGGTTTTACCAAAATTGGGTACGTTTTGATTTGGGTACGTTTTGATCCGCTCCCACATAGGTACACCGCTGGCTAAAAACACGCTTTAGAATTGCGTCTTCTATACAAAATTTTAAAATATACACTGATTTATGTATTGTATTATAACACACACACACACACACACACACACACACACACACACCATCCACACCTCCTTACACTGTTGTTTTACATAATTATATAAATAATATTTTCATATACTTACCTTTTGTGACATCCAATAGCCGGTGTGTATGTTTGTGCTGGGGTGTCGTTAAACATTCATTCATTCAGTCATTCAGTCAGTCAGTCATTCCTACGCCGTGTTATATTTAATAACTATAGCTATTGTTTTGTGGTTAAAGGGAAGCAATCGCGAAATCAAAATAATAGTAACAGTGACATTTTGTACCAGTAAGTCACTATGTTGTAGCCCAGTGAACATTAAACTGAAAAATACTAATGCTAATTATCACACACACACACACACACACACACACACACACACACACACACACACACACACACACACACACACACACACACATACATACAAAGCGCAAAAAACCCTACTCAACAACTGCAAAAAGTGTGTCGTTTAAACCACTGAACCTTCCTTGTCACGCGTCCGTTGCAAAATGCAAATCTAACATCGACATAAAACGTTATGCCATTCAACTGTATATCAACTTGAATACTTCTGGCAGTAATATTACAGATCCTTACCTAGTGTGGGTGTGTTTGATGAGGTTAAGAGTTCATGCAGCTATAAACATTTTTAAAAATTTAAAAAGAGATTGCAACAAATGTCCCTATTTAGCTTAAATGTGTTCTTTCTTGTCAAACTGATTCTTTTTTACTAAAATCCCCCCCCCCCCCCCACACACACACATACTAATTAGGTCAGGTTAGGTATGGTTTTGTGTCTTTCATAGACTGATCTTTTGTGAGTTAAATCAAGACCCAGAAGGGACGCAATTGTGATTGGTTTGGAAATGGACCCCCTTCCATACAAAATTAAAGTTGAGGCTGTATAAATATAAATATTCCATTGCTGTTTAAATATAATGACCAGTGTAACTGCAAATATTTTTTAAAACATTAAATATAGAAAAAAGGGTGCCTTGTGCATAATAAAGTTGTGATATCATAAATTAAATGTAAACTAATGTTTACGAGTTTTAGCGAATATAAATAGGAAATGTTTTTACCAAAATATGGGTACGTTTTTGGTTGACCAGTATCTTTTTGTACATACATTTTTACCAAAACTGGGTACGTTTTGGTTTGGGTACGTTTTGATCAGCTCCCACATAGGTACACCACATCATATCATTAATCATGAAGAAAATTAGCTTTTTCATATTTTCCTTTTAGGAATGGAATATGAATGTTAATTTAGAAAACAAAAATATTGTATTTTATAATGGTGATCTTTGATTTAAATAAAATCGAGGTGTGCGTGTGTGTGTGTGTGTGTGTGTGTCTGTGTGTGTGTGTGTGTGTGTGTGTGTGTGTGTGCGCGTGTTCAGTTTTTGGGGGCTTTTTTTGCACTGTGGTTCTATTACACAGAATCCATTTTCAAAGCTTATTTTGTACCTGTTCACAGTACCTTCTGTACACTATTCCACAGCTTTCTGCAACATATATAATTGATTATAGATTCAAAAAGTGCAAACTGTCTCGTATTTTAAGCTTTGCAATGTTTAACTGACGGTGTTCTTTTTGAAAACAAAAACAAAAAAACAAAAAAACACCTCTCGATTTTATTTAAATCAAAGATCACTATTATAAAATACAATATTTTAGTTTTCTAAATTAACATTCATATTCCATTTACGTAATATGTAAGTTTCCAACAAGTTTAATTTCTGTAGTTCAGCAACAGTAAAACGTTAAACGTTAAAACACTTGCTATTGACCAAATGTTGAAATAACCATATATTATGCACCAAATAGCCATAGTTTAAAATTTGCTGAAATGACATTAAACAAACATTCCTTTCCTTTCCTATGGAAAGATAGTATGCCCAACTGTCTATGTTATTCTTTAGCAGCTATGGTGTTAGCAAATAAAACATCAATTATATTTATAATTAGTCTTGTATGTCAAATAAAACATCATTTCATTTTTGTATGTCGTACACTATATATTCTTCGGATGATTTGGTTTTAGCATTATATTCTGTATGTATGGAAAAATTTATGACTTTGTGATATGACCACCGGCCTCGGTGGCGTCGTGGCAGGCCATCGGTCTACAGGCTGGTAGGTACTGGGTTCGGATCCCAGTCGAGGCATGGGATTTTTAATTGAGATACCGACTCCAAACCCTGAGTGAGTGCTCCGCAAGGCTCAATGGGTAGGTGTAAACCACTTGCACCGACCAGTGATCCATAACTGGTTCAACAAAGGCCATGGTTTGTGCTATCCTGCCTGTGGGAAGCGCAAATAAAAGATCCCTTGCTGCCTGTCGTAAAAAGAGTAGCCTATGTGGCGACAGCGGGTTTCCTCTAAAAAAAACAGTGTCAGAATGACCATATGTTTGACGTCCAATAGCCGATGATAAGATAAAAAATCAATGTGCTCTAGCGGCGTCGTTAAATAAAACAAACTTTTTTTTTTTGTGATATGACCACAAACTCGAATAAGACGTTGCGTTATTCCAGTCCATAAAAACACACAGGACAGAATATTCAGCGAAAACGTTCAGTAATATATTATCGATTCAACGAATAATTGAACATGTGTACAATATTAAATACCAAAATACAGGATATCATTGTGAATTTTTTATTACAAAACGTCTGGAAATTTATATTTCTTCAGCATTTTATCATGCGGTCATCAATGCCATGGATTTCCAGTTTCACATCTAATGTATTTTGTCATTTCATGTCACATTCCCCACACGTTCTGGTATCTAACTGCCGAAAAGTACCATTTTTGGGTATTATATTAAGAGGTGTCTTTTGTTCTTGTTTTGGACTAGGCACTGTTAACTGCAGTCATTGTTCGGGTCTACTAGCCTCTCTACTACGTCATCGTCCCTTGGCCTGTCGTCTGCTGTACACTTTTAATACTTGTGTAATAAACGTATGCATATATATCCGGCTCGAGTGAGAGATCCAGTACTAATAGACGCATTAGCTTGGCTTGAGATATCCATAATATTCTGGAAATCATCATCATCATCATCATTATCATCATCATCATTATCATTATCATCATCTTTCGATTTCTTCCTCTTCCTGTTCCTCCTCCCAAATGATCTCCATCCCGCACACTGTATAGACATCCGTGTCGAGGACATATATCCTTGAGTTCTTTCTTTCAGGAATTACCTCCGCTTTGTAGCTCCAACTTGACACGTGGATGTCCAATGTTATGATACCATCTTCATCACTCTGGTTGTTGTTGTTGTTGTCGTCGTCGTTGTCGGTGCTGCGTGACAGGTTTCGTCGCAGCACGTCGTCGTCGTGGTGTTCTATTAAAGTGTTCTCCTCTATGTCTTCCCACCAGAATTTACCATCGGCGACGCTGTAGTTGGCGTCATACTCCAAGTCAACGGAGCCAAAAGTTGCTTCTGAAATGATAAAAGTTAAAAGTTTGTTTTGTTTAACGATACACACCACTGCACATTGATTTATTAATCATCGGCTATTGGATGTCAAATAGTTTTAAAGAGAAAACCCTATACATTGTTTCCATTTGTAGTAAGTGATCTTCTATATGCACCAACCCACAGACAGGATAGCACATACTACGACCTGTGATATTCCAGTCGTGGAGCGAGAACATTCTGTGATATTTGTGTTTTTGCACAGTTCTTTACACTGTTTTTGTTTGTCTTGAATTTGTATATTGATGTTGATCATTACTTTATTTATTTGCATTACCATAGTTTGACACCCAATAGCCGATGTATTTTTCGTGCTGGGGTGTCGTTAAACATTCATTCATTCATTCATTCATTTGGAGCGAGAAATGGGCCTGCGACGGGGCTTGATCCTAGACGAACCGCGCATCAATCGAGTATTTTACCACAAGGGTACGTCCCACCCCTTGCTGAAATTAATGAATAAGTGAGTGGATGATCATGAGTGAGTGAATAAATCAACTGAATGAAGTTTACGCTGTTTTATATAGGTATGAGTAATTCGATTACCGAGCATCTTCTATGTCGCAAGCTGGCCACTAAATAGAAGGTTTAAACGGATATGAAATTTGTATGAAATTAAAAATAAACTTACGGGAATCATGCTTCAGGACACACGAATTAGTTGACATTTTCCGAACAAATAAACTGTCTGAAAAAAAAAGATAATAAATTATGTAAAATGAATGACACCAATGATTTTAAATGGTGGCTGGTTAAAACTAAAAAGTAAAAATATATCTACAAAATGTAACATACAGAGGCTGAGTTTATGTCTGAATGAATAAATGATAATACTTTTGAAATATTAATTTAGTTATGAAATAACAATTAAACGTAAATGAAGTAAAATAATACTACTGAATACGAAGGTAAAAAAAGGTTGCATCCATACATTTATATTTTTTAAAGGTGGGTTGTTGTTTTTTTCATCAAATCACAATTAAATATCTGGTTTATTTTAACTGTGAGAGAGTGAAACAATAGTCAATAAAATATATTGACAATTATTTCTTTTCTAATTAATTTATATTACAATAAAAATCAAATCTAGTCTTGTAAGCAGGACTACAAAAAGGAGATAGCATGTTTCGTTCACTAAAAATCTAAATGTAATTTATACACTGAAATATTATATAATAATAATTATGTACCTGATATATCTATCTTCTTTTTTTCTTCCTTTTTTCGACTATATGCTCCGATATCTGTGGTGATCGTTGCAATCTTAGTAAAATATTACAAATAACAACGAGTTTCGTTTATATAGCCTAATAACCAATGTCGCGCATACGTCATAGTACGGCAGCCTATTCACCTTGTGCCGTTTTGTGACGTCGAGGAGCGTGGCGTTGGTATATTGTTCACTCGTCAAGTCTGTCGGTGTCAAACGATGACAGTGTGATAAACATATATAGGCTACTAGCTGAAAACATCAAAGTGAACTCTTCTCACGCAGGTCAAAGACAATGGCATTGCGATACACGATTCATGGTAGGTTTATAATACTAGAAGTCCCCAACGAACAGAACAATTGAATTGAATGAATGAATGAATGAATGAATGAATGAATGAATGAATGAATGAATGAATGAATAAGATAATAATTAAGTATAGACTTTAGTAGGATAAGATGGATGAATTAATTAATTAACAAGATAGGCTAATAATCAAATATAGACTGTAGTTTTGTTTTTTGTTTTGAGATATTTTATTGATAAAAAAAAGAATCAAAAGGATTGCACAACAGGCAGAGCACTTATAATCTAAGTGCTCTCCTAAACAAGATGAACATCAGACAATATTCATAATCATATATATAAAACATAATAACAATGTCCAATGGCATAAAATATTTAACATAATTAATATTTTTAATATATAGTAATAAAAGGTAGATAGTAGATAGAATAGAAATGGGATAACAAATATGATAGTAATGATCCTAGTGTTGGAGCTGCCCTTATATGTAGACAGTAGTAGGATATGATAATCAATAAAATAGTTTATTCTCCATAGATATTCACTGTTGTTTCATTTACATCTTGACTAAAAGTATTACAAATTGCACATATATTTTTCAAAACAACAACAAAACAAACAAACAAAACGAAACAAACCAAAAATACAAACAAACGAAACAAAACATGAAGTGAAGATTGGAACAGAGCGTACGTTTTTTGGTTGTTGTTTGGGGTGGGAGGGGGTGTTTTGTTTTTGTATTTGTTCCATGACAGCGTCTCTCTCTCTCTCTCTCTTTCTCTCTCTCTCTCTCTCTCTCTCTCTCTCTCTCTCTCTCTCTCTCTCTCTCTCTCTCTCTCTCTCTCTCTCTCTCTCACACACACACACAAACACAAACACACACACATACAAACACACAAAGAAGAAGAAGAAAATTTGTAGGTAGATTAAATCTGAGGTGCCACTAATTTTATTGGTGTATTGCTTGGGTGTCAGTTTAATTTTTGGTAACACATACTATTAATTAATACATGCACGTGAGATAACAATTTAAAGGGATACTAGTATATATAAACTACTAGCTGTTCCCATGTGATACCAGTTCGCCAATGTCATACGGCCATGTGATACCATTTCGCCAATGCCATACGGTTACTGTCTAATATATATATATATATATATATATATATATATATATATATATATATATATATATATATATATAATATATATATATTAGACAGTAACCGTATGGCATTGGCGAACTGGTATCACATGGGAACAGCTAGTAGTTTATATACTAGTATGCCTTTAAATTGTTATCTCACGTGCATGTATTAATTAATAGTATGTGTTACCAAAAATTAAACCAATAAAATTATATATATATTATTATTATTATTATAATAATAATAATAATATTATTATTATTATTATTATTATTATTATTATTATTATTATTATATTTTTAAAATCGAAATCGATTACTCTCTGACTCATAAGTTGACTACAAGCGCTAGGGTCGTAAATGCGTTTTAGTTGAAAAAGAAGTTTAAATTTATTATAAACCAGGTTTTTGAAGATATAGATCTAAGAATACAAGCCTACATTGTAACATTCATGTCCATTAGATCCTATTTATCTTACAACTCGTTGTTTAAAAACGTATCCAACTCGCTTTCGCGAGAACAGAACGGCCACTCGTTATATTTTCGCTTTGGTAAAATGGACCGGCCTCGGTGGCGTCGTGGTTAGGTCATCGGTCTACATGCTGGTAGGTACTGGGTTCGGATCCCAGTCGAGGCATGGGATTTTAAATCCAGATACCGACTCCAAACCCTGAGTGAGTGCTCCGCAAGGCTCAGTGGGTAGGGGGTAGGTGTAAACCACTTGCACCGACCAGTGATCCATAACTGGTTCAACAAAGGCCATGGTTTGTGCTATCCTGCCTGTGGGAAGCGCAAATAAAAGATTCCTTGCTGTCTGTCGTAAAAGAGTAACCCATATGGCGACAGCGGGTTTTCTCTATAAAAAAAAAAACAGTGTGAGAATGACCATATGTTTAACGTCCAATAGCCGATGATAAGCTAACAAATCGATGTGCTCTAGTGGCGTCGTTAAATAAAACAAACTTTACTTTTTTACTTTGGTAAAATGTTAACATTATCGGCTATACAAATTGTTTTGGTACAATGGAATTTGAACGTTGGGCGCTTGTCTTCCGGTTTGCATACGGCCTTCCGGTTCTGATGATGAACAATATCATATGGTTTTGTTGCAGAAATAAATAGTAAGGTACTTTAATCAATTTAATTTTTATAGTTTTTGCATAATTTGTGCGTTTCAATGTGTATCAGCCGACAGCTGACATGGTGTCAAAATAAATACTGAAGTCTGAAGGGCGGGTAACTCTGAGTCTGACATTTACTTTATGATAAAATGTCATGTTGCCATCGTTTTTGTGTTAACCAAAAATATTTTTGAAGTGATCTTGAAGGGGAGGTGGCAGGGCTAAGGAGTGTGGAGTTCTGGGGTAACCCCTGCTCAAAGGTCAATACAAAAAAACGCCCTAAAAACTTTAGTCGCATCAGTCAAGAAATGCCCTCCTCCCAAATAATTTCCTGTGTAACACACTAGGCTACTAGCTTGAGTGTCCTCTATCATTATTCAGTTATACGTGAGAATAATGCTAGAGGGGACTGTGTGTAAAACTTCGGCATAATGTCAACGACCAAATGGTAGCCAGCTACTGTGTCTGAAATACATTTTTTTTTTCCTAAATCTTATGCCACAGACGTTTAGTTTCAGTTTGTATCGAGCGTGCATGATACAACCACTAAACATTAGCACAACAGTCGAGTCATGTCTCAACACACTTTGTCCTATATCAGCACAACAATAATGGAGTTTTTTCAGGTTTCTTTGTCTAGTGTTGATACTAGTTACCAACATGTAAGTTTAATGTCATCATTCGACTTGGGAATAATCAAACTAAAGGTCTGTGGCATCAGATTTAGGAAAAAAATAGTAAAAACCATTTATTTAATGCTTGGCTAAAGTGTGTGAAATGTATGTCCAACACCACAGAATTGCCTACATGTGTTGTGGTATAAAAGTAACCATGATGACGTCATATTAATTACATCACATTCTTTGGAGCCTTCCACCCCTCTTGAAGAGTATTCCATAAAAAAGTAAAATGGCAGATGGATTAAAATTGCATGCTTTTTTTTCTAGCAAAGTCGAGATGGGTGATATGTTTATCATCTAGTACAGTATGTGGAATTTGTATCATTTTGATGGTTTTTTCACTATTTTTGTCTCGGGGACAAAATGTGGATAAATCTTATAGGTATTTAAAGGTACATGTAGGAGAATAATTTATCGTAGTTGTTAGCAATGTAGTTCAGACTTCAGACTGTAGTATGATTTACATGACTGTATAATAAATGTTTGTAAATTATAGAATCCAGCAACTGGTAAGGCTGGTAAATTAATTATTATTTATATAAGTGTGCCACATCAATATGTTCACAGTTCAGTTTGCAAAATTAGATAATTATGAATGTGCTGCAAAGGCTGACAACTCATAAGGCATTCTAGCACTATTATTTTGGCTTTGAACATAATTTCACTTTAAAAAGAATTTCATATGTTAATGTATATATGTTCTGAACAAAAACATTCTTGAGAAAATATATAATATAAATTAAATTAAATATAGTAATATTTATATATTTTAAAATAAATTTTATTTCTCCAGACTCACCATGTCTTGGGCAAGTGAACTTCCCCAAGAATTACTCTGTCGACCAATGGGATTGGTTACACTGACTGGTCTTGATATTAAATACAATGCCATTCACAAGCTCATTTGGGATTCATTCTGCAATAACCGCCGGCCTGACAGAGTGCCGCTTAAGTTCCAGGTGCAGCTCGGAGACCACGATTACCCCAAGAGTAAAGCAAAGGTGACAACAATTTTCACAACCTCTAGACCAGTTTTAATATTAACATTAATATTTATTGAAACATAGTAGAAAAACATGAAACTAGTAAATTAATACCAGTTTTAAATAACTGTGGTAACATTAAGACACACTGGGTAATTTGGCCAAATGTAGATTTTGTATTTCTGATAGAGTGCATGATCAGAAATCACCAGCCTGGGTGGTGTCGTGGTTAAGCCATCTGTCATAAGGCTGATAGGTACAGGGTTCGTAACCGGTACTGGCTCCAACCCATAGTGCGTTCTTAATGTCTCAGTGGGTAGGTGTAAGGCCACTACACCCTCTTCTCTCTCACTAACCAACTAACAACTAACCCACTATCCTGGACAGACATACTAGATAGCTGAGATGTGTGCCCAGGACAACGTGCTTGAACCGTAATTGGATATAAGCACGAAGATAAATTGAAATGAAATGAATGCAATAGATTCATTTCCAATGGATTCCTAGAGCTCACACTGGAAAATGTTTTGGTTTAGCAAACTTTTATAGAGCATTTCCGTAAATAAAATTAAAAAGTGGCTAATTAAAATAAAAATGTATTAGCCAAATCCAAAATATTGTCTAATTTGACAATAGGGTAAGTCTTGTGAGAATCTCATAATTTCCAGTGTTCGAAATAAGCACTTGTCCGTTTGTCCTGACAAGTGAAAATCTGCTTGGTCAAACAAAATGTACCTTGGTGGTTGTCCAGTGGGCAAGTGAAAATGTTAAAAAAAAGTTTCATTTTGAACAATGAAAAACATTGTCCTTGTACTTAAATAAAACAAACTATTTATTTGGACAAACAAAAATATTGTTGGACAAGTAGATTTTTAGATGTATTTGTCCGGTGAACTAGTGAAATTTTTTCCTTATTTCTATCACTGATTTCTAAATAACATTGTCCTTTGAGATTTTATTTACTATATGATTATTGTCTTACAGAGAACGTCTTACGAGTGGTATATACCTAAAGGTATTTTGAAGAAGTCATGGATGAGTAAACACATATCCTTGGTGCCAGCTGTTGTCGTGGTTTTCTTTGACTTGGACTGGGATGAGACCATGTGGAAAGAAAAACAAATAACTTGTGCTAGTGTTGTCGAAGTTGTCAGGTGACAGTTCTATTTAATATTTAATACATAATACAATTAACATAAATAGCCATTCACAAATAATATTTTCATAAGCGTATAAAGTGTCCTTTTGTAACCTCTCTCCTCTCTGCTAAAAGTGTTCCAAAAAAGTTGATTTTGCCACTGATATTTCTGTTAATGTACATATACAGTCAAACTTCGATCTCTCGAAAACTTCGATCTCTCAATCTGAAGCGACGGTCCTGGCTGAGTTGCTATACAAACTAGTAATAACGACCTTCGAAGACTCAAACTTCGAAAACTCGATAACCGTGATCTCTCGACCTAATTCTTTGGTCCTGCCATAAAGATTTAATAGAGTATGCACCTCTAAAACTCGACGCGTGTGGATTGATCAAACTATCATTGCCGATAGTATTTTAAAGACGAATGTATTGTCAGTCTTGTCAAACAAGTGAAGCGTGCCTGTCTTGGGTGGTCGTGGCTATCAAGGATTAGGGTGATAATTACAGAATAATAGATCGCCGACAAAGCGGAACGACATGATCCTATGTTTGGTAGTCGGTGTTAGTCCGTGGTGGAGAGCCTCACTACGTCATACTTAATTACAGACACAGTCTGGTTGACTTCAAAGAGCATTTGTAATAATTGTTAGCACTGTTTGTTTTTGCTCTCAAAGGTGTGAATCATGTCAAACTTTAGCTTTTCTATTTATATATCAGTTAATGTTTATCAATTACCAGTCATTAAGTTTGGGCCCAGAAATGGAGGGTGGGTGACCAGATTGGAGAAAGAAAGTAGAGGTGCGAAGCGTAAATAATTTTGTGTAAAACAAATGTACTTAGTGTTATTTGGCATTCAGTGTTTTATTTGTTAGTTACGTTCCGCCATGTTTTGACATCTGTAAAATACGTCAACGTCACTTTTTGTTATTTATATATGTATGTAAATGCCTTCTTTTTTCATTTTTTTCTGTCAATAAATACATATATGCTCAAGCATATATTTCAAATTCATCTGGTTGATCATTTTTGTTTTATTTACCTACTTTTACAATATACACAAAATGAATGTACGACAGGCATCGATGATGCCAACAGCTGGGTTGGCGTGGGGTGAGGTGACTGATATATTAATTCGCCTTTCAACTGTGGATGCATAGTTTTTATAGTTCAGAGGTAGGCAGCGAAGTGCACGCTTCTTACAATATTAAGCGAAATAAACCAGCTGCAATGCAGTTTCAAATTTGAACTCGAACTCCCTGAAATTTGAACTATTTCCTCGTCCCCTTCAAGATCAAGTTATCGAAGTTTGACTGTATATATATATTATTTTATTATTTGTATGTATGAAAATTTTTATTATAATTTTAAACCACCTCTAACTTGTACTTGTGTTGTCCAAGTTGTCAGATGACAGTTCTAGTTCACATTTTAAAACTTAAAAAAAAAGAAAAAAGTATCTTATAGCATATAAATTTTATCTAGCATATGCTTTTATTATTTTACAATATATTACTTTACTCTATTTATTGTTTTTAAATTGACTAATCCAAATTCAGTTTATGATGTGGTTGAATGTATATATGTTAAAAATTTAAACCAAAGTTAAATTACTGTGCATGCCACCAGCCAATAAAAGATGGATAAAGATCCAAGCATTAAGTGGTTTACAAATATTCTCACGTATATGTGTGATTATTGGAATCACGCTAATGTGGAAGAAAATGAAAATGTTCAAGTGCTGTATTAATTAAATATGTTGCAGATATTTGTATGTGGTACCATTATTGTAAATTACCATTATTGTTAATTTACATGTATACACATTAAGACCGATTTATTTTGTCTCACAGAAACACACTGCAAGGGCGAGGGACGAAGGTTGCCGTTGTTCTCATACAGAAAAATGCACCCCTTCCACCAGGTTAGTAGTGAGATCTGATACTGTTGGGTTATGATCTGTTATTATGTAACAGGAGTGAATCTAAGCTATGTAATATGAATTTGTTTTGTTAGATAAAACTGATTTCCATTCATATTTTTAAAACACCTTTAAAATTTGTGGGGTTTGGGTTTTTTTAAATCATGACTTTGGACATAACAAGTTCTCATCATTGGCCATCTGGACATAATCCATTTTCGTGTTCATGAAGTGATATCATTTATTGCTAATTTGTTTGTCCTACTGTTATATATTCCAAGGTAAAAAAAAAGAAAACAAAAAAGAAAAAAGTTTTAATTGGTATATATGTTGACTTTGTTATCATAGTCGTGGTGGGTGGGATGTTACTTAGTGATAAGAGTACTCATCACCTGGAATTTGATGGGTGCTTTGATCAGTCCTGCTCAGTGGAGTCACATTTTTCTCCATCTCAGCCATTTCTCTATGATTGATCAGGGGTGGGAATTCTCCTCGGATCCGCTGTTTTCCTCTCATGGAACATTGCGTTTCCTCACATTTTAATCATCCTTTCCTCCGAAATGTGTCAGATGGCACAAATTTTAACCTAGGATTTCAAGAATTTCTGGGACCCCTCTAGATTTCCTCTTTTTTGCAGTTCACCAATTCCCACCCCTGATTGATACATCAGTGGTATGTACTCTCTGGTTAAAATGTGCCCATAAAAGATCCTTTTTAAGTGTTGGTACGAGTGACATTTGTGGTGGTGGGAAATTTCCCATGTATTTCTTGATCAAGGGTCAAAATAACCATATGTTAGACACCAGATGGTTATACATGTAGTTTAATGTGCTGAGGTGTCATTACAATGTGTCATTACACAAACATTCCTTTTTTCCCAGGAGAAGATGTGATAGCTGCAGAGAGAGCTGCTTCACTGTGTAGTGCGTGTGACATATCGGCCAAGTCCTTGTACGTTCTCCCACACACAGACCACCTCATTGGATACACCATCAGGTAACCGCACAACATTTATTATAGTTGATCATTTCGGTCAGGGTTTGGGGAAGTGGGTTGACATCTTGGCTGATAAATTCAATTTTCTGATTCCTTCAAAAAAAATTTATGTCAAATTTTAAGGTTATAATGGAAGCTTAAATAGCATACCTCTTATCTTTAATAATAAAATTTTATGTCATTATCATTCTGTGGACAATGTAATCTAAAAATATAAATAGTGAAATTTTAAAAACAGAAATACATGTAAATGTATATTCATTGGAAGTAGAGTTAATAGAACAAAACAGGTGAAGATAACTAGAACAAAATGTCAGTTATTCCTGTTTTTAAAAAGACAATGTCAGTATCTATTTTTTACTATAATAGATCATCTGTATTTGGTTTATCCTGTGCGACACCATTTTGGAACTGAACATATATGTTAAATGACTGGGAGGTGAGATGGAGGGTTTTTTGTGGGGGTTTTTTGTTTTTGTTTTTTTTGTTTTATTTATTACCCCAGATCGCAATAGCAGTGTCAGGGTTGGGGCCCTGATTCACTGCTGTACATATACATCTTACAAAATAACATGACACATTACAGCAACAGTTTATATGCATGCGGACAGAGTGTTTTTCTGATCTGGGATTGAGATAGAGTTTTAATAGTGGTTGTATTTTTATCTGTGGTATCATTTTTTTTTTTGTTCAGACTGGAAAATGCTTTTTATGAGCTGGCACAGAGTTATTATCACACAGAGGCAAGAAAAGTGAAATCTCACAAAGATTTTCTCAACAAAACCACACATCAGGTGATGACAGCTTCCTTAATTCATTATAGTTTGAGGACTCACAACCAGAACTGGTTATGTCCACTCTTTGGAAACAATTACAGTAGTCCACTATTTTGTGTCTTTTCTCTTTGTTTAAATGGCTGTGGATTTTTTGGACAGGGGGAAGGAGGGAGGGAGACATGGATGCATGTAAAAGGAGTGATAAGAAGATATATGATTAGAATAAATAAATAAAATTGCTTGCTTTTCAAAGTTGTATTACTTTTTTAAGTGTTACAACTTCTGGTTGTCCACCTTTGATTTATAATCAGTTGCTAATAATGTAACATTTGTAATAGCTGTCCCAGAATTAATCATATGGGGAGGCGTTTGTTTTTACCATCCACACCATCCGTACTCTTGTTTTATAGGGGAAGCATCCCAAATTTGAGGGCCATTATTCAGTTGTGAAATAAGAAATATATAAACTTAACTGATTTGGGAACCAATGACATTGAATCTAAGAAATTACTTACATTGTGTATATGTAGGTTATAAATTAATTTCATTCAGAGCTTAATCTGTTTTAGATGTGTTGGTGAATCATGCATTCTGAAACAGCCCTAAGTGTCATAAATTTGTGTATGGCTGATTTTATAACAAAAACAGTACTAAAGATTACATATGTATTGTTGACATATATTATAAACAGTGTATTAGGAATTAAATATGTGTGCATTGCTGATTTTATAACAAAAAGAGTATTAAAGATTACATATATATATTGTTGACATAAATAACAATATATCATAAACAGTGTATTCCACGAGGTATGTGTGTTTATACATGATCTGCTTTACACCATTTCAGCTTCTGTATGTGAGACATCAGATCAAGATTGCCTTCTATAATGAGCTCAAACAGGACACACACACTGCCTTAAAGTAAGTTAATACCAATAACAGTGTGTGAGTTTAGCTTGTGTGTTATGTTTACAGCATTTTAACTAAGGAATGACTGACAGTCCAGCTGAGTTTCAAATATATTTTGGAGCAGTTATGATCTTTCCTTTTTCAAAAATTTGTTTTATAATTTTGTTTACAAAATTTGATTGGGGAACCCGTCACATTAAGTATTAATTCAACACATTTTTGGACCTGTTACATGCTAACTTCTGAAAAACATGTTCTTTACAGATCTATATTAATACTAGACCTGTATTAATATTTTAAACCTGTATTAATATTAGACATTTGTCATTAAAAGTATACAATACCTGTAGCTGTTATTTGTATACCGGTAGCGACTTTCAGTTATATTTTCTTATATATGTATGGTAGCACAGGTTAATGAGTTTGAAATATATTTTTGTGAATTATGGCCAAGAGCTTATAAAACTTTAAAGTCTAGAAAAAAAGCTTTAATAAAATCTCACCAGTACATATCATAATGTTTCACTGTTTGTGGCATGTGTGAAATGTAATTTTTATGTTTCTTGCTGTAATATATTTTGGTTAATTTCCTTTCTCTTATGACATTGTGTCATTATGTACATTGTTTATTTGGTATGTGCTTATGTTTGTTTTTATTCAGACATTACAAACAGGCCTATGGACACATTCTGGATCTAAGGATGTATGACACCAACATGCTTGAAATCAAGGTTATTGGTGGTTTTGTCAACTATAAGGTAAGAATAATACTAAATCGTGAGATAAAAATGTATTGATTGATACGATAAATAAAATAAAAGTTTAGTGTATTTATTTTTTTGAATACATTTTAACAGAGTTTACTGTTTTAAAGGAATATTTAATATTGTATTAATTGGAAAAGTTGTCATTATATAATAAATTTTGATTTAATAGCAATAAGTCAAAAGTAATTAGGTCAATTTTTTTTTTCAGTTGTGTCGTTTATCATTTCAACACAATGCACCACTTGATGCCATTGCTCAGTTCCGAAAACACATTGATTTCTTCAAGAGTAAACCCAGCATAATTGACCTGGCTTTTGAACACAGTGCATGGATGTCCAAACAGTATGTATATTAGATCAGTATTAGTCTTATTCAACTTACTGTGCTAGCACAACAAATATGCTATTCAACCTGAGTCATACCTACACACTGCAGAATTCTCTCCCTTGCCGGATATGCGCAATGCTATCCTTGCACGGGCTACCTGTAACTTCATTCTCAATTCTGCAGTCCACCTGTTAACACCTGTTAAGCTTTGGCAAAAAGTTTTCTTTACTTGTAATTTTGTGTTTGTTTTTTTGGTTGAACTTGACATACGGTTGGTAGTTGGGAATTCTGTGTTGAATTTACCATGTCCGACGCAAGTTCGTTGACAGCTAGCGCACGGAAAGTTTGTGCACGAGATGGTTGTCCATTTCCTTTACGACGTAAAGACACACACGTGTTGTGTCCGGACTGTCGGTCTTGTTCTCAAGACCGTCAGTGTGAGATCTGCGCCACATGGTCTCATGACCAGTGGGTTCGGTTTGGTTCGCAGACTCAGGGTTCGGGTACCAGCAAAATCTTGTCATCTGCTTCGGCAGTAGTCGGCAAGTCGGACTTAGTGGGTAGGTCCCATAAGTCTGTAGACACTTCGAAAAGTGTCCGGAAAGGGGGGAAACACCCTTAACACAAGGGTGTTTCTTCTTCGGTCCGTGTTACGAGTACAGTTACAGATACTTCGGGGGTGCTCCGTTTGCATATGTTTACCCCAAGGGTCCAGTGACTTCGGTAGCAACGGACATCTCCTCACAGTTTGCACCGTCTTTGGTCCCTACCTCTTCGACTTTACTCGATAGAGGACGAGGTTCGCGCAGATACCCCTCGGCTGGGGGTACTCTGTGGCCGCAAACTCCGACCGTTCCGCACTTGGCGCAGGAACGACCGTTAGGCTTTCAGGAAACGTTGTTTCGGAGTTTTGTGGAATTTTTGAACACTTCGCCTCAGTTGGGATCATTGCTTTCGCAGACGGGACCGTCGGGTGTGGCTTGTTCCCCATCGCCGCATGTGTCATTGCCAATCGCGGATCTGGAATCGTTCGAACGGCTGGCTAAGTCGATGTTCCAGGTTAATAACCATTTAGGTACGTTCCTATTTGGCTTGGATAAGGCTGTCGAGAGCCTTCCTGCGTCAAAAGCCTCTAAGCATATCGCTCAGTTATCTGGCCGATTGTTTGCGAACAGTCTTTTGTTACGGCGTGACCATTACCTGGCGGGTTTGAGTGCGTCAAACGTTGCGAAGACGTTTTTTCGTACACGTTCGGTACGGGAAAATTTACTTTTCGGTCCCAATTTTAATATTGTCCTAGACAAGGATTTGTCGCGACCAGTCCCGAACACTCGACCCTCAACCTCTGGTAAACGTCGGTCCACGTTTTTGGGGTTCAAGCCTCCTCCTGTGAAAAAGGCTGCTTTTTTACAGTCAGCTCAGATCCCTAGGGTTCCTGACACTAGGAGGCAACCAGGTAACAACCCGTCTTCCGCTAAGCGAGGACGCAAACGTCGTACTGCGTTCCGTTCTCAGTCCACCAAAGGCATTGCACCTACGGGTGGTAAGCGGTTGGGGTGAGGGTACGTGAACGATCGGCAGTTGCTTTCGGAGGTACCGTTAGCAACCATACCCGTGGGGGGCAGGCTCCGCCATTTCCTTTGAAATTGGTGCAAGCTGCCTGGTCTCGACCCCTGGGTTCCGTCGGTCGTTCGACACGGTTACAAAATACCCTTTTCTTCGAGCCCCCCTCTTACTTCCACTCCGAGAATGCCGCCGTTACCGTCCGTGGATCGGCGCGTTTTAGTGGAGAGTATGATTGCCGAGTTTCTCGACAAAGGGGCCATCCAGAGAGTCAGTCTGGACACTCCGGGATTTTATTCTCATCTTTTCTTCGCCCGGAAGAAAAATGGGGAATGGAGACCAATCCTAAATTTGAAGCCACTGAACGTCTACGTCGATGTTCCTTCCATGAAAATGGAAACGGTTCATTCGGTCCGGAACCTGCTTCAAATTGGGGAGTGGGCTGCGTCGATCGATCTGAAAGACGCATACCTCCATGTCCCGGTGCACAAGGCGTTTTGGAAGTTTCTGCGCTTCCTGTTCGACGGGAAAGCGTACGAGTTTCGTGTGCTCCCGTTCGGTTTGGCGACGAGTCCCCATGCTTTTACACGTGTGGTAAAAGCGGTGGTAGGTCATGTTCATTTGTTAGGGGTTCGAATGCATACCTATCTGGACGATTGGTTGATCCCAGCTTCGTCGCAACAGGAGTGTCAGACCGGTGACCGGTCAAAACCCCCTCCGGTCAAAACCCCCTCGGTCAAAACCCCCTCAGTCTAAACCCCCTCCAGTCAAAACCCCCTCCAGTCAAAAACCCCTCCAGTCAAAACCCCCTTATTTAGGAAATAATTATAAGAAATGACAAAATAATTAATACCCAAAATATTTATTCACACTTGCATATTATAACATTTGATTGCATAGACTTTTGTATAAGTCATAATCCATTAGATCGCATTTAGATCTATTTCCATCTGATGCAGTGTCCGATGCCTTTGAGAGTATCCTCCATTGACTTAGCACCATCTCGGCGGGCTGTGCACAAATTCAAGAGCTTAGACTGCAATTTGACTGTTTTACGGCGAACACGTTTTGCTGGGGGCTCACCCCTCAATGATTAAGTCTTGAAGTGATTGTGGATTTTTAGGAAGATGCTTGGCACGCTCCCGACGTAGTGTACGTTTCACAACTTCTGGGTTGCCTAGAGCAGCACGAATATCAGTTGTAGCAGTTGCTGTAGTATCCACGACTATCTGGGTTGGCGTACCCCGCGATGTACCACTTACGTTCTTCATGGTGTTTTTCAGCCTACTAGCTGCAACAGAGTCGGGATTGGGATCATGAGTGTGTTGGACAGTGTGTATCACTGTCTGGATCTCAATATCTGTGGTCACTGCTCCCTTGCAAGAAAAGGAAGCCCTGTTGGAGCATTCCCATCGCACTGTAGACTTAGACTTGTTCTTTTTGGTATACATATATCCTTCATGCAGAAGCTTTTTGACCACCCTTGTGATTTTGTATCACTTCCATGGTTGTTCACAGAATGAATGATTAATAGACCAGACCCTAACCATTTTCTTGTAGCATCCCATGTGACATTTGCTGCATGTACACTACTTTCATGTTCAAAAAATAACTGCTCAATCATTAATCCCATCAATAGCTAAGATCCCTTCAATAGCTAAGATCACATAAGTAACAGAGATTGCTAATTACTATCAAATTCTTTCATTATATTATTTAAAGGATTTCTCAAGGCTTCCCAATTACATTAATCCCTGCAGCAGCTAGCCAAGATCAAGCTGTTGTTGTTGTTGTTGTTGCTAATTACTATCATGTTCTTTCCTTATATTGCAAATTACTATCAAGTTCTTTCATTATACTATTATATTATATAAGTAGTTTTCCTAGGCTTCCCAATTACATCTATCTCTAAGATCAAACATTTTGTAAAAACTACAATTCTAAGTCTATGAGTAGCTTCACTGAAAGCCTAAAGTCTATGTAGTGTAACATACACTAAATAACAACATAAATAAATATATTTCAGATAATTATTCAAAAGAGATTAAAACAATTATTCATCTATGTTAATATTATACCAACTTTACCACTATAAATACCAAACAATAATAATAAGAGGGGGTTTTGACCGTCTGACTATTTATTGCAGGGGTTTTTGACTGGAGGGTGTTTTGACCGAGGGGGGTTTTGACCGAGGGGGTTTTGACCGAAGGGGGTTTTCACCTGGATTCGTCAGACCAATGTCGGGTTGGTTTTGGACACGATCCTCCAATTGGGTTTTATTCCCAATTGGGTGAAATCGGAGTTAACGCCGGCTCAGATTTTCACATATCTCGGAGTGGTCTTCGATCTTGTGGTAGCGTCGGTTCGTCCCACCGATGCGCGTATCCACAATTTCCAAACGTCGGCGCGACGTTTGATGGGGGAGCTTTTGATGGGGGAAACTTAAAGTCACGACAGTGAAAAGTCACAGAGCTGCGATTTTCACTACTCTTAAACAGTGTGGATGTCGTGACTTTTCTACCAACTTGGTGTTGCATGATTTACTTAAATCATTACAATCCACGGTTGAACGACCTTCCATTATTCCGAAATGGAATGTCTTTCTGGTGTTACATGCTCTTAAGGGTGCGCCTTATGAGCCGTTGAGGTTTGCTAGTCTTCGTACCTTGACGTGGAAGACTCTGTTTCTGGTTTCACTGGCAGCTTGTCGTCGGATCAGTGAGATACATGCTTTTTTGCATGACTTGGTTGATTACAATTCGGACGGGTCTGTCACTTTACGTACCGACCCTATCTTTGTTGCTAAAAACCAGTCTCCAGGGGAAGAGTTTTCACCTACTGTCATTCACAGTTTATCTCGTACACTGTCATCTGATAACTCGGATAGACTTCTTTGCCCGGTGAGAGCATTGAAGTATTATTTGCAGCGTACGAAAAACCGGCGGCAGGATAAAAAGAGATTGTTTATTTCTTATACCATTAGGCCGGGTGATGTCACAAAAAATGCTTTGTCTCGATGGATAGCAGCTACCATCAAGTTAGCATATGAGATGGCGGGTGATCATGTGTTACGGAATTTCTCTGTTAAACCACATGAGATCCGAGCCATTTCTGCTTCCCTGAATTTTCATGACTCTTTAGATATTATAAAGGTCATGAATGCAGGGGTTTGGAAAGGACGGCACACTTTTGACCGTTTCTATTTCCGCGATATGGCGGTTGGTCCTGACGGTACGCGTAGGATCCAGACAGTCATTGCGGCTCAACACGTCGTGTCTGTGCGCAGGGCAACGGAAAGAGGTCGACCTCTTTTCCGTCCGACTGCCATCGATTCACGCTTCGGACATGTTTAACACTCCACTCTTTTCTGAGGGATGGGGTTTTTTGTAGTGTTGTCTACCGTTTCCTCTCCCTGGGGAGATGTTTTTCCTCCCTTTCATGGGGATGAGTTTTTCTTTTGGGAAGCCCCTTTTTATTCCCAAAAGTTTTTTGACTCCTTGTTACCGTATGTCGTGGTTCGTCCTATCTCCATGTCATTACTTCAAAGGAGCTTTTTGGGTACGGGTAAGTCCTCTATTTTCTTACCTCCTCCCATTAATGTTGAATTCACGTGCTCTAACGGTGTCATTGCACGTCCGTTATAGCATATTTGTTGTGCTAGCACAGTAAGTTGAATAAGACTATTAAAAAATTTGTTTCTAATTTTCATTATTATTCATACTTACCTAGTGCTAGCACAACAAACTATACCTCCCACCCACCCTTATGAGGCTTTCCCTCGGTGGGTGGACTTTGAACCGAGAATGAAGTTACAGGTAGCCCGTGCAAGGATAGCATTGCGCATATCCGGCAAGGGAGAGAATTCTGCAGTGTGTAGGTATGACTCAGGTTGAATAGAATATTTGTTGTGCTAGCACTAGGTAAGTATGAATAATAATGAAAATTAGAAACAAATTTTCTAATTAAGATCTGAAGCTATTCAAGTGCATTACTGTATTAATATTATTATTTTCGTATCTGCAGGCATATTATTAGTCCCCTACCAATCCAACCGGATGGGTCTATAGGTTTCATCTCCGTCCGCCCGTCTGTCCGTCTGTCCCACATATGTTTTCCTGATGTTTTTTGCTAAATGCCTTGAGATATTTAGATGACATTTTGTGTATAGCTTTATCATGTACTTTTATGCATCAAGTTTGACCACATGGCAATCTACCCATTTTTGACAGAGTTATGGCCCTTAATTTAGGCAATGTAAAAATTGGTTTTCCTGACTTCTTTTTTAGAAGTCCTTCAGATATTGAACTGAAATTTTTTGTATAGCTTTATCATGTACCATTACAGATGAAGTTTAACTTTCATGGCAATTCACCCATTTTGACAGAGTTATGGTCCTTGAACTTAGGAGATATGAAAATTTGTTTTCCAGATTTGTTTTGCAATACCTGAAAATATTAGGTGAAATTTTGTATGTAGTTTTATCATGTAAAGTTACTGATCAAGTTTAACTTTCATGGTGATTTACCCACTTTTCACAGATGTTTGGTCCTTGAATTTAGGAGATACAAAAAATTGTTGGGTTAGGTAGGGGACGTGTATTGCTTTGGCAGTACTCTCAAAATGCCTCTCAAAATGCTTGGGTTTTTTTAGCTTTTTATCTTATTTCAATTTTTTTCTCATACAGGGTGCAATGTTTCGTGTGAATTGTTGTTTTGTTTGCATATTGGTTATGCCACTTTAAAATAATGTAAACCACCAATTGGTTACATTATGAAGTGTTACCTTTTTAAATTAAAATTTGCAAACAGTTCAATACTTTATATAATGCAACACATCAAACCCATGTTTTACGATGATTGATGTCATAACTCATGTTCTGTTGAATTAGGTATTCCCCAAATTGCCATTTCATGTTGTGTCATTGTTTTAAAAATATTTAAACAAATTAATATTTTCACCTTTACATTTATTGTTAAGTTGTTACATTTTTATGTTGTTGCTTAATATGGACTATATTTTTCTGCGTATGATTAAATGAGATTGTAGATGAAATGTCTATGAATCGTTCTATAATAAACAAGCCGTAGCTTACAAAATTAATGTTTTGTTGATGTAATTAAATGGGCAAGAAAAAGAATCAGTCACCATTGTGAGGTGTATATAAGGCAATTCCAACCCTCGGGACAAAATGTTTTTGTCAGGGCCTTGGTAAACTTTGTTTAGAATTGCCTAATCTGTACTTCACAATGGTGTTAGATTCTATTATTACTAAAAATGGATATGGTACTATTGTTTTTCTGTTGACAGATTTCATGTGTTTGGTGACTTGTTTGACGAGGCGATCAAGCTTGGACTGACAGCCATACAGACACAACACCCTGGGTTCTACTACCAACAGGCTGCCAACCACTCGATATCGAGAAAACAGCTCTGTCAAGGGCTCTGCAAGGTAACGTGTCAATTAATGTTACCACTGATTCTATGATAAGTTGTATTCAGGACAAATGTGTTGAACATATAACTGGTTTCTTAATAATGATAACATTATTTTCAGTAATTGTTTTCTTACTTTAAACTGAGCTCTCATCTAAGAGTATTAACACATACACACACACACACACACACACACAGTCACACACACAGTCACACACACATACACACAGTCACGCACACACACACACACATGCATGTGCAAACACACATATTGCAGTGGTGTGGTTCAGACATCCTGATAGCCAATCAAATTGTTTTAATCTTCCATACAGTCACATGTCCATTTCTTCCTTCTTTCTCTGAATATTATCCGTTATAAACAATTACCAATTTCTTGCTTTTCGCAGAATGTGAAAACAAGACTATTTTAAAGTTAACATTTTTGGAATGTGAATTGTGCATTAATAGTTACATATGATTGTTTGTTATAGCCGTCTGTTGATGAACCGCAACACGACATGGTGGAGAGACTGGCCAAGTTAGAATACTATGGACAGAGACCATGGAGACAGGGCCACCAGAGTTAGTACAGTGTTTTCACTTGAGCCGGAAGTAAAACAAAATTTCAAATTTTCTTAGGGGTCCTTCACAATTATACAACATATTCACAGTCTTACAAACCATATGCTTGGTGTGGGTTCGATGCCAGCATACATGTTTAGATGAACGAAAATGACAATAGAAATAGTGTTGCAAAAAGCTACATTTTGTGATGGCCCCTTAAAATATAATTACTTACATATTAGCTATAAATATATACTGCCACTCTTAACTTTCAATTCAAAAACTATATAATTCGCATTTGATAATTGTTCAAACATGTGGTATTTACTGTTTTATCAGTTATTCTAAGATATTTTACCATGGACAGAATATTGGAGATTTCTTCGAATGTTAACATATTTTGTTTCATTACTTCATTGCTGTATGTATACATAATGATTACTTCCAGGTATTGACCCCCCAGATGCTCAGAAGGAAAAGGAAGGAATCGCTGCTCTGCAATATCTAGAAACTCAAGTGGATCACTCTGTAACGTTACACAATATATTTGTTAGCTGAACCCAGCTAATGATTACTAGTTTCATCAGTTTGGTCAGAAAATCTTAGCTAAGTTTCAAGCAGACAGACAAAAATGTAAAAATAAAAAACAGTTAAAGCTCTTAATTAAGATTTGTATTTACTTGACTTTTGAAATAGCTTTTTGATGATTTAATATTGAAATATATTTGCCAAATTCAACTTATAATTTGTATTTGGTCAGTTGTGTGACTGCTTAAACTCTGGTATATGCATATTAGTTACCAATGTTGGGAGCATTTTTCTTTAAAAGTAGGTAACTGCCTTAAATGCTGAACATAATTTTGACTTCAAGTATTGATTTATATAAGAATTGTTCATCCTTTTTTGTTAATTTATTGATGTATAACCGTCACAAATTGTATGAAATCCCCGTAGCATAGCATAGTGATTCCATTAACATACCTTCTTGAGCACAATAATGTAAATTGCATATAAAAGTCTGTAGATGCACTGTTATTTGTATGATAATTGAATGTTGCCTGTGTTTCAGTGGATCATCATCCCTCTGCTGAGCAGCGCTGTGGCTCAGTTCAAGAAGTACAAGTCTCCCAGAATGAAGAGAAGTTTGAGTAAGTAAATACTCAAATATCCATATCGCTAATGTCACACACACATAAGTATAAACAAGGTGTCTTATTATAAAACAAATTTCAATTAGGACTCTAGGATAATACTCGCCATACAGATTGATTTTCATTAGAATGTTAGACCTGAGACACACATTTAGTTAATCATTTGTTTGCATTATTTTATTTTTTTAGAATCTGCATAGAGAAATGTAATTATTTTAGAAATATTTATGTTCACATTAATATGATTATTTTTGTGTTATTTGTGTTTCCTTATTAAAATATAATGTTTTACATAATTATTGCAGTGGTTCATATGGGAGAGGAATATTTTCATGCCAAAGACTATGGAAAAGCATTGATGTAAGTTAAATAATATACTCTTTGTTGTATCCTATTTGTTAATTAAAATTTGAACATTAATGTCCAATATATTTTTAAAAATTGAAATATATTTGTCATATAATTTCAAGTGATAAATTAAGAGTGAGGGGTATTGCCCTAGTTTAGTTAATATGTTTTTGTTTAAGAATGTTTTATAATGATTATGTAGATAGTTAACAAGTTGCGATGTGTTTATTTCTTGCAGGTTGCTGAACAAAGTGATGTGGGATTATCGTATTGAGCGCTGGTGGCCACTTCTCACATCAATTCTCAATCTCTCTCTAAAATGTGCATACCTCACAGGAAAGGTACAGGATTATGTCACAAACTCCCTTGAACTCATTGGACAGTGTATCTTTTCAAGTGTTTGTTTTATTTTTAAATATTTAAGAAGGAATATGTTTGTATATTTTGTTGTTATACATGGGACATTACAGCTATTAATGGTGTTAATGTATAAGATAAATTGGTCTGAGAGTATTTCCATCATGAAATATCAAACAAAATTCATAATCGGATTGTTGATATGTTATTTTATCCCACAATCACTGTATACATTGGCAAGATATGACTAGATAAATCTCTATAGGTCACGTGACATAAGCCCAATTCGACTCAAGTATTTCAGACTAGATTTACAATAAACATACTCTTTAAATCATTTGTTTAAGTACAGTTAAATACAAATAACTTTTAGTTCTGCAATAAATATACAAAATTTGTATATTTATGAATTAGTTCAGGTCCAATGTCAAATGAAACTCGGCAGAGTCTCATTGCATTCGGCATTCGAACCTTCACAGGATAAAGCCGATATCTTAAGACAGTAACCAGTTATTCCCTATATACAGCCAGGAACTAGTGAACGTTACTGCAAATTATTTGTGCCTTTGTCTTTGACTTGCAAGCTGTTTATCAGGTTTAAACACTTATGACAAACTTATGGGTACGTCCAAGACAGTATTCCATGTGTAATGTTGAAGAAATAATTACCTCTACTAGTCGTAATGTGTTTTCATTCATTTGTTCGCTGGTGTGTGATACGAAATGTACCTTAACACTTGATAGATTGTCAGAGTAGCACGGACGAGAAAACACGGAGACAGACGAACATGATCAAGGTTCTGTCAGTGAGTACCACTGTTGTTTGAGTCCACTGGCTTACTTTTATTGTAATATAATTTATTAAATAGCATTTTGTTCATAAAAGTGTTGCAGTTTATGTCGGGGTACAAGTAATTTCAAAGACTCATAAAAATTAGTCTGCATTTTGTTTCTATGAAATGATTACAGGAACATAAAGTTTTTATTTGAATATCTCCACTTGATAGTACTAACACTGTGTTTCACCATTATAGTGTATAACATTTTTAAATATACCTCCATGTGATATTACTGACACTGATTCATTAGATTAATATACATTCTAAAATCTTATCTCCACTTGATAGTACTGACACTTTGTTTCACCACTATAGTGTAAAACATTTTTAAATATACCTCCATGTGATATTACTGACACTGTGGTTCATTAGATTAATATACATTCTAAAATTATATCTCCACTTGATAGTACTGATACTGTGTTTTACCAGAATAATATTGTTTATTTTAATACATCTAGTTACATTACTAACTGTTTTCTCCAGAATGACATTCCGGAGCCCGAACCTGGCCTTCTGCCTGCCAGTGTGGACACAGCTCCCAACGAGTGGCTGAAATCACAAAAAGAACCCATCATCTTCACTGTAGAGATGCAGAGTTTGGTGCCCTTTGGTAAGCAGTAAAACAAATTCATCAATGATTCATGTCCGTGTATATCGGTGGGCCTTTCAAACTTTACTCTGCAGATCTTTTAAACTTTCCGTCTGCACACTTTAAAAACATCTGATTGGTCAAACAGTGCTTCCTTTTTTTGCATTCACAACCTAATGAACTTCAAGCATATTAAGCCTTTTATATGTATGCTGTAAATTAAATTCTGTTTGTAGGAAAGGGCATATGAATATCCCATTCTGTTATTTGCTAGGAATAGCCTTTGTGTGAGCAGTGGGTTGTATCCCCAACTCTCTAGGCTATGTTTTTAATTAACATTATGTTAGATATAATACCAAATAGACATAGTTTTTAATGTGCTGAGATGTCAATTAGCTTTGATTTTGTCTGTTTGTAGTTGAATGCAAGGCGAGGTTTGTGGATGACACTGTATCAGCAGACAGTAAAATCACGTTGGAGGTCTGCCTCAGGTAAGATTGGAACACGAACAGCTGAACACTATTCATGGAAGAAGCGAGCGCATGGTCTGACAATCTGTCACTATTTGTGTAACTATGTATATGTGTTTATGTGATTCACGACTTTACATATGTTTATATACCACAATATTTAATATAGCTGTTAGCTACGTACTAATAATCAATAATATTTTCATGTAGCAAAATACCTATACTATTAGGCTATGATCTTACATGTAGTTTCAATATGTTTTTAAAGGTCGGGGAAGGGGATATCGTGACCTTTGACTATAGGTTTCTTTTTTCTCACTCGTTTAGATTTTTCTTTTGACTTTTGTTTCTCTTTCCACTGCTTAGAAATTTATATTTTGATTGTCCTTTCTCTAGCTTTGCTTTATATATTTTCACACCAAGAACTAACGATAATCTATTTCATCCTTGATGTCGATTTTTTTGGGGGGGGGGGGGGGGGGGGGGGGGGGACTTACTGTAAAAAATGCTCGAATTAAAGACCTGCCAATTCCTAGCAAGTTAAAAACACAAATCTACAAATTAAAGACTAAATATGTCTCAACAGTATTATATTTATACATAGTGTGTGCCCGTATAACAAATTACATAATCTTGAGAAGAACTCATCATGGCATGTCTGCAAATAATAACGCTTAACTGTCAGGGGCTCGGGGACAAGGAGAAACGAAGAGATGTATTAAATTACTTAAAAAGTAAATCATTTAGCATTTACTGCTTACAAGATACACACTTCACGTCAGACTTAGAGCCATATATAGAGACGCAGTGGGGGTTTAAATGCATATTTAGTTCTTATACTGGAAACACCCGAGGTGTGGCTATAATGTTCAATAACAATTTCGAATATAAGATACATGGTATAAGAAAAGATAACTCGGGAAACTATATCATAATCGATTTAACAATAGAATTACCCTTGTGAATATATATGGACTAAATGCAGATAACGATAATTTTTATCAATATATTTTAGATCATATTGAAGAATTCCAAAATGAAAAATATATAATTTGTGCAGATTTTAATTTAGTACTAAATCAAGATCTGGATACTAAAAAACTATAAACACATAAATCATCCAAAATGCCGGAATGTTTTTTATCGAAAACATGGAAGCATTTGATTTAAAAGACCCATTTAGAGAATTATACCCTAATCTCCATAGATATACATGGAAGAAGAAAACACCTTTAAAACAAGCTAGATTGGATTTCTTCTTAATATCCAATAATCTCATGTCTATGGTGGAAAAAGTAACAATTGAAAATAGTTACCGTTCGGATCATGCAGGAGTAGTTTTAAGGATAAACATATGTCAAATAGTAAGAGGTAAAGGGCTGTGGAAATTCAATAACTCTTTGCTTTTAAACAAAGAATATGTTAAATTAGTTAAAGAAACCATTATAAAAGTAACCCGCCAATACGCTGTACCAGTGTATAATTTGGACAATATAGATTCAATATCCAAAGAAGAAATACATCTTATGATAAATAATCAACTCTTCTTAGAAACATTACTTATGGAAATAAGGGGCGAAAGTATATCTTTTTCTGTGTATAAGAAGAAAAAAAGTACCGAATTAGAACAAAATATATGCGATGAAATTAAATCTTTAGAGGAGAACGAAAATACAATTGACTGGGAAAAAATCGAAAGTAAAAAGTCTGAATTATTAGAATTGCGAAAAGAAAAACTCAAAGGTCATTATATTAGGTCACGGTCAAAGTGGATAGAAGAGGGCGAAAAGCCAACTAAGTATTTCTGCAATTTAGAATCTCAGAATTATTTTAGCAAATTAATATCAAAAATTAAGTTGGACAATGGAACAGAGGTTACGGATCAGAAAGAAATCTTAAAAGAAACAAAGACGTTTTACCAAAATCTTTACTCTGCACCATCTTGGCAAAATGATGATGACATTATTGAAAAACTATCTCACTTTAGTTTCAATAAACTAACTGATGAAGAAGCTGGAGAATTTGAAGGTGAAATAAAATATTCTGAAGTTTTAGCATTTCTTAAAACAATGAAAAATGACAAGAGCCCCGGATTGGATGGATTTACAGCCGAATTCTTTAAATTCTTTTGGATCGATATAGGACATTATGTAGTTAGATCTATTAATTATAGCTATACCATTAAAGAAATGTCTCATGTACAAAAGCTAGGCATTATAACATGTATCCCAAAACCAAATAAACCAAAAGAATACTTACAAAATTGGGGACCTTTAACTCTTTTAAACTGTACTTATAAAATGGCATCGGGGTGTATTGCAAACAGAATTAAAAGTGTTTTGGACAAATTGATAGATAAAGACCAAACTGGTTTCATAAAAGGAAGATATATTGGAGAAAATACTAGATTAATTTATGACATCATGTCATACACTGAAGAACATGATATTCCTGGATTGCTGTTATTAATCGACTTTGAAAAAGCCTTCGATTCTTTATCTTGGTCCTTTATATATAAAGTGTTAGATATATTTAATTTCAAATCATCTATTAAAAACTGGATAAAAACATTTTACAATAACTCCCTCTCTAGTGTCATACAAAATGGATTTTTATCTGAATCTTTTAAATTAGAAAGAGGTTGTAGACAAGGTGATCCTTTATCACCTTATATATTTATTATATGTGCTGAAATACTTGCAATTATAATAAAAAACTCGAGTAATATCAATGGTATCAGTATAGATGGTGAACAGTATTTAATTTCACAATATGCAGACGATACAAGTTTCATTCTTGACGGTTCTCCGAAGTCCCTGTACAATACACTTTTGGTTTTAGACTACTATGCATATATATCAGGCCTAAAAATAAACTTTTCCAAATCTAAAGCTATTTGGATAGGAACGAAAAAGTTATCTACGGATGTATTCCATCATACGAGATGGAAGTTAGAATGGGGTCAAACTCATTTTAACCTGCTTGGTATCAACTTTTCAGTGAACATGGAACATATAATCGAACTGAATTATGATTCAAAAATATCAGAAGTACAAAAATTTATGAGAGTATGGTCTTGCAGAAGATTGACGGTTTTAGGAAGAATAACAGTATTGAAAACGTTAATAATGCCAAAGTTAACTCACCTATTAATAGCTTTACCGAATCCAAATGAAATTCTAATAAAACATATAAATACATTATTTTTTAAATTTATCTGGCAGAGTAAAACTGAAAAATTGAAACGAAATTTAATAATGCAAGATTATGAAAGGGGTGGTATTAAAATTATAAACATAAATCATTTTATAACAGCATTGAAATGTACATGGATTCAAAGAATGTTTTTAAATAACTCAAAGTGGATCACTTTGTTTAAGTCAGTTACAAACATATTGTTAACAGACATGATTAAACAAACAAGGTGATTATTTCCTAACGCGCAAAATAGAACATATTCGCAATAGGTTTTGGAGAGAAACACTGTCCAGCTGGATAGATATACAAAAAGTTCAAGACCCACAAAGTGTGGATGATATATTAAGTATTAATATCTGGAATAACAGCAAAATATGTATATGTTTATATACAAACATTATATCAATAATGGTATCACATTTATTAATGATTTATTAAACGAACAAGGTGATGTTTTAACATACGAACAGTTTATAACAAAATATCATATAAATACAAATTTCTTGGAATATGCGTCAATAACAAATGCTGTTAAATCATTTATAAACAAATTAGAAAACATAAACGATGACACTTTCACAAATCTTAAAAATCCTGTTTTCCCGTTTAAGATAAAACATTTATTAAAAGACAAAAGCGGTTGTAAACATATGTATGATATGTTAAATTCACAAACTGTCATTCCAAAAGCACAATTGAAATATGCAAATGAAGGATACATGTATGATACAAAGAAATGGGAAAAGTATTATGTTATTCCTTTTCGATGTTTAAAAGATGCAACATTATCATGGTTTCAGTATAGAATAGTACACAGAATCTTAACTACTAATACATTTTTGTATATGATACATTACGTGGATTCTAATGCTTGCGACTTCTGCAAAGCTTCATGTGAAACGTTACAACATCTTTTCTTTGACTGTAACAAGGTTAACCACATTTGGGAATCAATACGAGAATGGATATTGACTGAAACAGGAATTGACATTATTTTTAGTCAAGATATTGTTATGTTTGGTATGATTAATAACGAAAATAGTAACTTTGTAAATTGGTTGATTATCAACATTAAATATTATATCTACTGTATGAAAGTACAGAAAAAATTATTAAATATCAATGGAGTTAAAAACATTTTGCGAAACAAGTTTGAAAAAGAAAGATTTATTTTATATAAGAATTGCAATTACAAAATTTTTAATCAACAATGGACACCATGGCTTAATCTCTTTGACTGAAACGTATTTCCTAACAATAGCTTGTTTCGAATTCCAGGTCTTTTTCGTTTCGCGCTAATATAGATTTACACACACACACACACACACACACACACACACACCCCATGTATTTATTTATTTTATTTGTTTATTTATTTATTTGTTTTGTTTTGTTTTGTTCGTTTGTTTGCTTATTTATTTATTTATTTATCAATTTATTATTATGTGTTTTAACCATTTATATCGTCTTTCTTCTTCTCCTATATTTCCCAGTCCTTTCCATTATATGCATCATAGCAATTTGTTTAGTTTTTTTACCAATCTTTAATTTATACAGAAACATTACAAATGCATTTATGTATCAAACTGTTATATATGACTATATAACATTATTATACAACAAATTAGATATATGTACTTGTATATAAATTATATTACTTTGATGTAAGGCCATGAATTCAAGGCTCCCCAACCTTGACATGGTCAGAATGGACTGGGGAAAATAAATATTTATAAAAAAAAAAAAAAAAGAAAAGAAAAAAAAAGAAGAAGATTGGAACAGTGAACCATTAGAATTTGCTTTGAAAATAGAACTAAGCTCATTGTAAAATTGTAAAAACTTTAGTTTTATGTGACTAAAATGTGTATTGCATAATAATTATATAGATACCTATTTTCATTTGTTACTCTATGTATAGTAATAGAAGTCATAATCTTTCATGTTATAGTGCAAAGTGTAGTAAATATAAGTATATTAAGCTAGGACATTATTTCACCGAGTCTGTTTTTGTTTCAGAGTTGCTTGTCCTTTACCCATACAGTTTTCCAAGTTATCGGTTTTGTTTAACAATCAGGTAAGATATTTGCCATATTTTAGCGGATTTACGTAGTAGAATAGCCTAACCAATTTCTTACATTAATTTTACAGTTGAACGTGACACATAGCTTTCTATTTTTGTCCTTTGTTGTGAAAGACTAAGGACTGAAATAGATTACAATTTATACAGTTTACAAATAATTTAACAGTAAAAATATACATCTGAGGATTATTATTTCATATTAAAACGTTTTCAATAAATTTGAAAAATCAAGTAATTGGGTATTATGTTTTTGCATCAGTAAGAATGTTTTTGAACTGACTTTGATGGCGTAGAGTTTAAACCATTAGACTTGAGGCTGGATAGGGTCTGGGTTTGTATCTTAGTACCGACTGTTCGCCAGTGTGAGTGATCATTAACCCACTGTTCTGGCTAGACAGTCTAGATAGCAGCTGAGGTGTCAGTGCCCAGGACAGTGTGCTTGAATCATAATTGGATGTAAGTACAGAAATAAGGTAAAGGGTCTGTCCTGTCTATATCGTTCAGTGAAATCGAGTTTGGACTATTACAGACGTTAAGATGACAAGAAATACATTCTATATTCAGACACTAATATTCTAAACAAGAAAATTTATTTAATATGTAGTTCAATTATTAAAAATACTATTAGTCAGACATTTGTTACAATAGCAGCTAACTCGGGACAGCATCTTTGAAATGAAATATGTGCTGTTTTTAGAAGTGGAATGTTTTTACAAATGATTTGTTTTGTGTTCCAGAGTTACAACCACCACTGTGAGATGATCGATACGAGGGGTATGAACGCTGCCTCTGAGGGCCCCGCAGATAGTGGCGACCTCTACCTGGTACCTGGCAAACTGAAGGTCTACACGTTGACGTTCCTGCCACTGAAAGAAGACGTGGGAGCCCAGATTGAGGTAGACACATCCTAATTCATAATTAAGTGAAACAAAATGAACAAAAAACTAATTTAAAATGTATATTTTAACATTTGTTTGGAAAGAAAAGGAATATTTGTTTCACGACATCTTGTCACATTTTAAACTCCAGCTATTGGTGTCTAACAGTAAGCTACATCTCTCCCTGTTACAAGACTTGGTACATAGTCTTAATTTATTAGCAAACATTCAGTTAATATTTTTAATGCATTTCACTTGATGGTTTTTTTTTTTTAAACAGTATATAACTATTTAATTCTGATGGGCATACATTGATATCAAATGCTATGTATTTCACAGATGTCTTTTTAAATGTTAAAAACAATTCCTTGGTCATGTTGACCACCTGCCCTTGTTTCTCCTAGATGGGGGTAGGCACAGTGTAACAGGGAATCTCTGAATAAAAAAAATAAAAAAATGTTATGTATTTAAACCTGACGTTAATATGTATTTTTCGGGTGGGTGGGGGGGTGGGGTCAGAGGGTACTGCAGGTTAAATTACGAACACTGAAATCTTGACATATATGGATATAGCCTGCATGATATCATAATTTTTAAACAGATAATAGTAATGGAACTACTATAAAATTATAAAATTCAGAGTCATATTTCAAAACCAAGTTCCAACTAGTCATGGGCAGTCGGTTTTATTGTAATTTACATACCCTCAGATTGTATTTTGGCAGAAAGCCTGTTTATTTTAAATGTGTTATTTGATTGTAATGACAATTTGATATGAAGTTTTATGTTTTAACAACTGTTTTGCTCTTTAATTCCGACACTTAAAAAAAATAACACTGTCCTGAAGTATACCAGTTTGTTTCAGATCTCGTCTGTTGCTCTGGAGCTGGGTTCCCAGTCTAAGTGTTGTGCCGTGTTGCGGTGGCTCGGTGGGGGAGGGGATGCGCTGTCGTCACCACCAGGCCAGCAGCTAGTGCTTGGCAAGAAACCCATCCTGGCAGACGACAAAGTAGAATGGGAAGAGTTCAATGTTAGTTCTGTCATCAGGTACTGGTCTCAATGCTTCATAGTTTGTAATCTCAGAATCAATCGAAATAGAATTGTAGATTTACAACATTTTAGTTCATTAGTGATAATGGATCTTGTTAATAAAAAAAAAAACATTCACAGTTTTTGTCATAAAAGTTCTTCAGTTCTTAATTGATTTTTGTTTATTAATTGTTCCATATTATATAAATTTTGCTTTGTTTTATGTTAGGTTATGAGATTAATTCAAACTATTAAGATATTTGTCTACAGTTTACTATTTATTATGGAAAGTAAAGTAAAGTGTGTTTTATTTAACGACGCCACTAGAGCACATTGATTTTTTATCTTATCATCGGCTATTGGACGTCAAACATATGTAGACCGATGGCCTGCCACGACGCCACCGAGGCCGGTATATTTATTATGGAATTTAAAAACTTTACCTGTTACAGTGAGAGTAGTCATTATTGTTGTAAAGAGTAACCTGACTGACATAAATATGTTTTAATTTGACTGACATGTTTAATTTGATCAGGGTTGTTCCTCGACAGGCCAAACTAGACTTGACAGTTGACCACAAGGCTCCCAGTTTGCTAAATGAGTTTTACGAAGTGACCATTACCATTGTAAACAAAGAAGAAAAAACTACTTCAGGTGTCAGGTATGCCACGTTTGCCATTTGTAATTATTTCAACATAATTTTAAGCAAAACAAATTCAGTTCGCTATATTTGTGTTGTGTGTAAAAATGAGTCCAGCATTTTCTAATGATGCACTTCTGGAAGGACTTACTTCTTCTTCTTTCTTCGTCGTACACTCAGACAGAGACCCCAGTGGCTCGAACAAAAGCTGCTGTATTCCATAGGTTCTCCTAGGGGCCAAAGAGTTTCTCCTTCAGGGGTTCATCTGAAGGCCAGACTGCTTTTCTCTGGTTCTGGTGGGTGGGACAGTGTTACAGGAAATGTTCCACAGTCATGGATGCTGTACCACACTGGCAGGTTCCACTGTGTCCCACTCGGAATTTGGTATACATGTGGTAGTTGAGTCTACAGTGGTCTGTTCTCAGTCGAAGGACTTACTGATCATGTTATTTTTCTTGAAATTTACACATTTAGAAGACCGTTCTATTTTGCACTATATTGTCATTTTTTATCTGTAATGGTCTCTGTAGCTGCAAATTGAGATTATTCTGTTACAGATATGTTTGATAGAGTTGGTGTTCAACAAAATAACATTTTACTCATGCTGTTTTCATGAACTGAGCAAAAAATTAGTTACATGTTATTTCACATGAGTGACACCGTGTTATATTGTTTGTTATTTTGTATTGAGAGTTCAATATATTTTGTTGGCCATTTTATTTCAGTCTGTCAATTAAACAGCCGGATTCTGAAGAAGCATCAGCCCAGGACCAAACAAGTAAGTAATAAGTGAAGTATTTAGATTTGTCTTATTTATGACATTGTTATAGTTGTGATGTTATACAATACCCTTCTTAGTGGTCTCTCCAGTATTCAGGAAAAGGATGGAGGGAATCGGTAGAGCTGGTTCCACTTATAGGAAGGGATGGTACCTAAGATTTGCAGGGTACAAGTACTTCGAAAATGTCTTGTAAACAACGATGAACCTGATTACTCTGGTAGTTCAAGACGATGGCATGACTTGTGATTTTGGATGGTGGCCTAAATAAACGGATGGCGGATATTACTATCGCTGCCAATGGATGGCAGGCGTATTGGAAATTAGTCTTAAGAGATGGCAGGCCCGCCATTGCTTATGACATGTAGCTAGACCCCTGCCTTCGTAATCATCTGTAATAAACCAGTTCATAAAGCAAAAGTTGATGTTTTAAGGCAGTATCAAGGCCATTTTAAAGTTTTTGTTATTATTACATTAAATCTGGCTCATTACTATTACTGTTACAATATCATTTGATCTATTTTCAGTTAAAACCCTGAGTTTGTAATAATATATTTCCAAAAAGAATATTACCATAAGGATTGTAGAATATTAAAATAATGTTCCTGAATTTTCATTTTATGTTCAGCACATCTGAGTCTTGATACACCAACGTATGGAAACAATGTTGTGTCTAACTTGACTGGAATTGCACTTGGGCAGCTTGAACCAGGACAAAAGGTGATGATTTATCAATGTGTTATAATATTACATGTTATTTTACATATTGCTGTCTTAATATACATCCATACATTTCATTTAAACTTATTTCGTGCTTATATCCAATTAAGGTTCAAGCATGCTGTCCTGGGCACACACCTTAGCTATCTGGGCTGTCTGTCCAGGACAGTGGGTTAGTTGGTTAGTGGTTAGTGAGAGAGAAGAGGGTGTAATGTTCTTACACCTACCCATTGAGCTCTTAAGAACTCGCTCTCGGACCCGGGACCGGGCTGCGAACCCTGTACCTACCAGCCTGTAGTCTGATGGCTTACCCAGTGCGCCACTGAGGCCGGTTACCTGCATACATTGTACCTCATGATTTTGTTGATGGTAGCAATAGTATTAGCAATCATAATATATGGTAGTCTAATCTGGATGTGGTTCTGAGTTACCTGGATTAAGTGTACAAATGTATAGTCAAGTTTGCTATTTTATATGTTTTTCTTGAAGGTGATTGATATACCTGTAATGTTCTCTGTGTAATGCTAAGAAATAAAAGAGGTTTCAGTACACCTTTAGCTTACTAGTAGACAATGACCATATGAATGACTTGTAGCCATTTCTGTACTTGTTTTCTGTATATTCTTATGTGTGGATTATGTTTGATGTATCAGTCATCACGTGTATTATGAATGTTTTTTCTTTAGGTCGTCAAGCATGTTTACCTGAAATGTTTACAGTCAGGAATCAGAACACTATTCGTAAAGGTATTATCGCTAATTAACTTTAGTTATTATTAACTACATGTACGTTTTAGATTTTCACATTATAGAGTTAAATTATTTTAAAACATATTGCAGCAGCCAAATTTCTGAATTTGTAAAGATTTTGAAAAAAAAAGAGGTTTTTATTTGGGGGGGGGGGGGGGGGTGTCTACGACACAAGTACATAAAAAAATGTTTTTGATGATTCATATTATTGTTATGTTGTGTTATTGTGAAATAGTAATAAATGCTCTTAAACTTCCTGAAAACAAATTGCTTTGTTCATTTTGCTTTTGATTATTAATCAGTTATGTTATTCTCGTTCTTGTTCTTCAATAAAAGGATCAACCTTTTTTGTTTTATGTCTCCTTGTAGTTATTTTTTTTTGACTGGTTCTGTTACAGGTTTATTACAACGTTGATGTATCGGTGAAAAACCAACCAATCACATGCGTCTGTGAGAAGGAGGAAGTTCTGACGATTACCACCATCACTCCGTTTGAAGTTTCTATCAAGCTGCAATCCATGAAGGTAAAAATCTTAGTCTTACTGGACATCACGGGCTTCGAAATAAGTTGATTACTTTGAGGTTCCATTCAGGTTACCAGTCAATCACTGCATGTTAACAAAATTCTCAAACAAATGACATTTTGTTTGTATCTTCCTTGTTTCACTTTTAATTGTCAGTCAAACTTGCACCTATATTTTTGTGCACAAATACTAATAAATATTTGGTCATTGTCTTTTTTTGTGTTTTTTTCAAACACAACCACATCTTATCCCATCATACAGTTTGCAAAAGTTTAGGATTTAAACATTGGCCAACCATGTAAGTAATATAAAATGAGATCAGTGATATGAATCAATAACAAAGATAAAAGATATACATGTCTGTGAAGGGATTCCATGGCACAAATATTGGGAATTATCAACTGCAAACATTTGTCATAACCTATTAGTTACCAGGTTTTTAATTTGTGGTGATTTGTACCTTGTTTGCCAGATACAGTGTAACCCATCTAAATAGGACACCCTTGGGACCAAGACAAATGTCCGGTTTTAAGAGGGATCCGGTTTAGAGACGTTAAGTTCTGTCTTGGTTTTTAAAAAGGGACTCTGTAAAACATCCGGTGTTGACGGGAATACCGGTTTATAGAGGGTCCATTCTTGAGAGGTTCCACTATACTGCTTATTTTTATGCATGTATCACAGAAGTGTTTTTCAGTCAATTTATCCAAATCAGAGCTCATTTAAACAGATTCATTTTGTTTGTAGGGGTGTTGATGGGGTTTTTTTTATAGTTGCCTTCTGAAAAATGACATAATATATAGTAAAGAAACTTTTTATTAAGAATGTTTTGTTTATTTGTCAGTTTGAGCCGATTGATGCCGCTCATGCTGAGGAACCGTTTCTACTGATGCCCGAGATTGGATGTACATCACCATGGCCTGTTGAGATCAAAACAAGTAACATCCAGCTGGTACGTGCCGATTACTCTCCGGCCATAGGGCAGGATTAAACTAATTTATCTGTGTTTGGTTATAAAATATGCACTAGACAGTGGAGTGAAATCTTTTATTTCTAGATCTGTCAACTAATACGTGTTTGGATCTTGATTTTTGAAAATATATCTAGTTATTAATGTAGTTTGAGTATTTTGAGATATAAAATAATATGATGATATTATGATACAGTCATGTATCTTGTTATTAATCTTTTGGGGGTGGGATTTAGCTCAGTGGGTTGAGTGCTCGCTTGAGGTGCTTGCGTCGCAGGATTGAACCGCCTCGGTGGATCCATTCAGCTGATTGTTATTTTTCTCGTTCCAATCAGTACACCACAACTGGTCAAAGGCTGTGGTATGTGCTTTCCTGTCATTGGGAACTTGTTATTAAAGTGTGTTTACTATTTTTACAATATAAAATAGCATGATAAGATGAAATAACAATTAACATGATGATATTATGATACAAGTTCTATATCTTTTAATTAAAGAGGTTTTACTATTTTTAGAATATAATAGAGCATGATATGATGAAATTTCTGTATTTGTCCTTTCAGACAGATGTTGTGAGAACATCCTGTGACAGATTTGTATCACAGATTGAAGGCAGTAAGTAGTATTTATTACCCATATGGATAAAAATATCTTGGTACATGTACATATCAAAGTGATATGTCCCATTAGGACGGCAAGTGGGACGTAACACTTCGATGTCACACGATGACGTCATCGACTGGCGCATTGCGACCTTACAGGAATGTCAACCAAACGAGTTGAGTGATATGAATTAATAGGGTAATAAATAGGATATTAAACTCGCTACTATTTCATATCATGTTTATGTCTCTCGTGAAATAATTTTCATTGTCATTCGCTAAAGCTCGTCACAACTGAACATCATTTCACTCAGGACATAAATATGATACGAAATGGAAGCTTGTTTAATATCCTATAATTATGAGTATATGATTTTAACCAAACCTTAGGACGTATCAGCAGTTGAATGTTGAGCTTCTTAGTACATATGCGTCATATTTAATAGTCTATGTCTCTTCACTTGATAGTTTGTCTTGGGATTTACATATTTAGATATTATTGAATTACACAGGACCAAATTTACAAAAAGGTGCATTTATTTTACTAACTGTTAAATACTGTCAAAAGTATCTTGTGTGCACATGGCTATTAAAACATCTGTGTTTTTGTAAATTATTAAATACGTTCAGCTATTTTAGGAAATTTAAAGATGACTAGAAGATAAACACCTTTCCTAAATTCAGCCCAGCGTCTATTTCAGTTGTTTTCCCTCGTTTTCAGTATATCTGAAGAAGTCTGAATGTGCTGCCGAATGTCTTAGTTTGATAGCAATGGCATGTGTTCAGCCCTCACTTTCTCTCGGCACCTACACCGTCTTCTGGAGAAGGTAAGCAATATTCTCAAAACTGATTGTTATAGAAGAATCACCATCGGATCTGTTGGTTTAGTGGTTAAGGCATCAGACTAAAGGCTGGTAGGTACTGGGTTCGGACCCCGGTACCAGCTCCCACCCAAAGCGAGTTTAACTTGGTGTAAGGCCACTGTACCAACTTCTCTCTCACTAACTACTAACCCTCTGTCCTGGGCAGTGTGCTTGAACCTCAGTTGGATATAAGTACAATAATAAGTTGAAATGAATGAATGAATGAAGAATCACCATTAATGAAAGCATTTTAAACTTCTTTTAATTGCTTTACCTCTGACCTATATTGTGCTCCATCAGTAATTATGTTTTTGTCATCTAAATTACAGAAAATGTGAAGATGGTGTTTCTGATCTTCCATTTGTGATGACCTCCTTCCCACTACCCACAATTAATATTGAACACATTCCGATCTATGTGACCCTGGAGCTGCCAGCGTTTGGGAGCGTGAAGACACTGCTTCCTCTGTGTTATTCCATCAAGAACTGCACCCCGTATCTACAGGAGGTGGAGGTCACCATGGATGCTAGTGATAGCTTCATGTTTGCTGGCAATAAGCAGGTAAGAAGCTTTTTTATAATTCTTGGAATGAACTAGATATTTCACAACTTGATAATAACAGAGTTCTAAATAACAGTTTTGTCAATTTATTTTTATATCATAGATTTCAAACAACATAGTTCTATCAGATTACTACCTCACTCAATGTGTCACATTGGATATTTCAGATGGTCTCCCCCTGCAGTTTTCTTTAGATATCGATTCTAAATGTTGAAATACTATGAATTTAAAATATTATTGTTTACATTTCCGGCATTTTTTTTTTTATTTGTATTTGAAGTTATTTAATTAATTTATTTCTTTCCCTGATTAATCTACCAACAAATATCACTGATTTTTAGCAAAAAAAAATCAAAACATTTATTTAAGGTATAACATTTCATACAGTATATAATGTAAAAGAAAGGTTAATGAATGAAAAAAATATTTATTATTGATCGTAGGAATAATTTGTTTCATCAGTTGGAACTCATTTCACTTATTTCTGAATCCGAACATGAGCTGCAGTCATCATCTTCAAGACGGCTGGTACTTGGAATAAGTAACAGTACCATTCGACGTCGATGCTCAGCTCCACACGAAAGAACATTTTGGGCATTGTATCCAACAACGTTTACAAGGCGAAGTTTTCGTGCCCTTTCAACATTCCCAACCAATTTGACATCTTTAAACTGCTTTGTAGCAGATTCACTGTAAGCTTCATCTTTCTGATGCTTTCTCTTTTTGGCTTGGATGACTTGACTGTTGTGCCAGATGATGACTGAAGCAACTCTTCTTGGAATGCTGATCTTGAACTTTTATTGTCAACCCAGTTTGGAGCAGAACTTGTCCGTCATTTGCTGACAGTGACTTTTTCTCCAGTTTTGGAAACCTTGTAAGCTTTTTGAAAGTCCAAGTAGTCATAATGAATAGCTTCAAAAGGCTGCCCTGAAACACGAAGTACAGAACAATCATGTTTTTGTATCCAGTACTTCATTTCATATGTGATGGACTAAATCATTGGAGACAAAAGCTCTCTGTCAGCCTGTGTTGGATAAAGCCTGACATGATTTGTACGTTGAATCGAACTCCTCGATTGAAATGCACCACTGTGCATGAAGATTCAGCCCCATTGTGTGGGAAATGACATTACTATATGCAGAAACTGATGCAATAAGTCGCCAGATAATTTCATAACGATATTCTTCCGATTTTACTTCCGGCAGCCGAGTTGCTTGAAATCAGGACAGGTCACACATTTGCACATTCGACATTTGTCAGTTGGTGATGTTTGACTGTCATAGAAAGCATCGGGGAATGGTTTCATGCTGGTTGGGCCTGGATTAGCCTCAACTCATCCACAAACAGTCAAATTGTTTCCTCCACGCCCACTTTTTAAATGTGACTGACATTTCATTTTAGGCGGGTGTGTGTGTGTGTGTGTGTGTGTCCATAATTTTTTGCTTCTAAAATCTGAAGTGTATCTGGAAAAACATATATGTCACAAGGTTCCAATGAATTGTTTGTAGCTTGTTTGAAAAGGAAAAAGGTGCCCAGGTAATTTATAACGTCAATGCATCGGTAAAAATAGCACACTCATTGCAAATAAAAAAAAATTAAAAAATAAAAACTCTTGCCTGAAGAATAAAGGTTAAAATTTTAAATTTCACAGTCTTTTCATACATAAAATCGATTTCTAAAAAAAAAAAAAATGTAGGGTGAGACCGTGCAAAATATCCAATGTGGTGTGTGGCATTTACTGTCTGTTGTGTGGTCAGAATTCTGAAGTTCTGCACATTCAGATGCATCAGAAATAGCGCTATATTGACTCGAGTTCTAGTCTATCTTTATGGATATTTCCTGTTTTAACTTCACAGACTTTCACTCTATGGTAACTTTATTCAAATGAGTTACAGGTTTGTATATTAACTGAATTTAGTATCCATTTTTTACGGGTTAAAACTAGGGTCTGCACCTTCAAAAAATTATGTTCATCTCGAACTAGGATATCATTAAGAAATATGTATTTGTGATTGTACTCTGTAGGCCTATAAAATATTTAGACTGTTTTCTGATTTAATTTCATGTTTTTGATTTCAGGTACATTTCCGACTGCTGCCAGGCAGTGACTATCAGCTGTGGTACAATCTGTTTCCACTCATCGCGGGCCAAGTTGGTCTTCCAAAACTCCACGTTAACATGCTGCGATACCCTGGCACCATGGACGAAGTGGTTCAGAAAATGCTTCCAAACAGTATTTTTATCAAGGTATATCTGTAACAAATCACAAAAGCATTTAAAGGGCTATTCAACAGTTACATAATTCAACATTAAAGGGCCATTCAACAGTTGCATAATTCAACATTAAAGAGCCATTCAACAGTTGCTTAATTCAACATTAAAGAGCATTCAACAGTTGCATAATTCAACATTAAAGAGCCATTCAACAGTTGCATAATTCAACATTAAAGGGCCATTCAACAGTTGCATAATTCAACATTAAAGGGCCATTCAACAGTTGCATAATTCAACATTAAAGGGCCATTCAACAGTTGCATAACACAAATTTAGGCAATTTTTACTCCCTTCATAATGCAGGGCGGGACATAGCTCAGTGGTACAGAGCTCGCTTGCTGCACAGTCGGTCTGGGATCGGGCTATTTCTCGTTCACCACGACTGGTATATCAAAAGGCTGTGGTGCATATAAAAGAGCCTTTGCTGCTAATTAAAAAGAGAGCCCATGAAGTGGCGACAGCGGTTCCTCTCAATATCTGTGTGGTCTTAACTGTAAATAAAATGTGTTGAGTGCATTGTTAAATAAAACATTTCCTTTCCCTTCATAATGCTTTTTAACATATAATTTTCAATGCAAACATAATGCATTCCATAACTCCTCTTCCCCATTAAATATTGTTTAATTGTTAAACAGACCTTAAGTAACTCATTCCAAGCAAGGAAAGTGTGAATATGATTGTCACCCAGATGTGTTTGTGTGCGAGTATGGGTGTTACATAATGAATCACAATGTTGCTTTGATTTTTATGTATTTATTTATTGTAGGGGTGGGGTTTGTTAGTACTTGGTATATAAAGATCAGGGTGAAAATGACATTGGACACAAAAAATGAAGAAAACTTTGCATGAACACCACTAAAGCACATTGATTTATTAATTAATCATCAGTTATTGGATGTCAAACATTTGATAATTCTGGCCGGCTTCAATTTTCCATTAGCAGCAAGCGATCTTTTATATTCACTTTTTCACAGACATGGCAGCACATGCGGCATCCTTATATATACCATAAATTATAGTCATGGGATACTTGTTGGGACGAGAAATGTAATTTATTAAGTCAATGGGTTGCAAGATCTCATTAAATACGTTCTTTGAGTAACTAAATTTGGTTTCAACATTATAGCTATTTAACTGGTCAAGATTAGCCAGTAAATTCCTGTCTTGGACAGAGGAGCCGGTGTAACTCGACACCTGATGCCATGACAGACGTATGTTACAATAGCTTGCTCTGAATGTGCACATTATAACCTATGACCTGAACTGACCTGACCTGCCAGTAAATATTAATGTAGTTTGTTTGAAAAAGAAAGGAAATGGTTTATTTAACGACACACTCAACACATTTTATTTACGGTTATATGGCATCGAAATTATGGTTAAAGAACACAGAGATATTGAGGGAGGAAACCTGCTGTCGCCAATTCATGGGCTACTCTTTTCGATCAGCAGCAAGGGATCATTTATATGCACCATCCCATAGACAGAATAACACATACCTCGGCGAGGTAGTTTGTTTGAGTGAATAACAAACAGCCAATTCAGTTTAAACATAATTTCATAAATTTGAAGTTACATGTATGTCTGTTACAGGAGAGTTATAAATCTTTGTTTCAGCCTATTGGAAAGTCACTAGTGATGCCAGCATGACTATTCTATGGGAAATACGAATCTACTTGCTGAACCATTCCACTGCTTCAGAGAGCTCCGAAACATTTTCCAAATCACCAGGGTCGCTGTCTTTAATATTCGGTTCCTGTCACTCCAGTTTGAACAAGAACTTTAAGAAATAAACATTTTGTATTTTAATACATTCAATACTTAGTTTAGTTATTGGTAAGAACTGTGATATTTAGAATAATTGTGCTTATGTTGTAGAGATCAAGTTTTGTAATTATGACACATTTAAAATAAGATGGTTAAAAATCCATTATACATAGTGTATAGTGTCAATTTATTTATTTATTAGCTGGTTCTGTAAAGTTTAGATTCCCAAAAGACTTCATGAATGTTGTGTCGTCATAAGACAAGCTAAGACATGCGAGCTGTATGATGTTCAGAGTACTCACTCCACCATCACACATTGCTGTTTTGTCAAGAAATGTTAAGACACATTGCTGCATTTTACACATGTCAAACAACCTCAGAAACCCTGCCATCAGTATTTAGTGGAAAAAGTTCATATTAACTCATCGTTATGGATTTTAAGACTTTATATTAGTTTTCATGGAGGCATTAACAGTTTCCAGACATTTGTATCAACTAAGCAGTATACATGTTTATTATCCACATAGTTCAAGATATTCAGGGAAATATAATCAGTATGACCAACGTGTGTCATAATGATTTCACTTGCACCACGAATGACGTAATTTTGTGAAGCGACGTCATAACTTAATGTGGTTTCCTCAGTGTAAACGCTTATCAAAAATGATGTCAATAGTTACGTTTCAAGCGTTTTGACATGGTCCTAGCTTATTATTCATGAAAATAATATTTTGGATAATGTGGATAATAAAGAAATTATTACACTCACGTGTGCTCGGGTAATATAGTAATCCTGACACTCATTTCGTAAAATCAGTACGACACACAAGCTCATATAATAATCTCTATTTATGTACAATAAAAAGCAGTTGAGATTTGCCATGTGTTGATGATATATTTTCAGCTTTATTCTGTAGGTGTGATATTAAGAGTATGGTTGATTCTTCAGTTAGCTTCTTATGTTAGTTATACAGATTTTGAAAACCTCTCCCAAAATAATTCATTATGTTGGTAAAATTCAAATAATTGTGACGTGTTTAATGTTTTATATGTCCGGTTTCTCAATGGGGTTATTTCAACAACAATGGGAAGTGCAATAAAGTGTTGAATGATATTAGTTCTATGATTTGTTTATTCTAGGAATATTGGGACCTTAAAGGACCATCCTGATTTTAGATTAAAAGAGCCTTTTTAACAACTAAAGTAACATTAAATTAGTTTTCTTGTATAAGTACTATATTTCTAACTGTGCTAATGTTTGTAGAAACTCAAACTTCATTTTACTTTAAATACATTATTTTTCATACGTACAAAATTATTGGGAGGTAAAATCCAGTTAGGGCGATTACTACTACTACTACTACTACTGCTACTACAACGACTAGTACTACTACTACTACTACCAGTACTACTACTATTATTACTACTACTGCTACTACCACTATTACTACTGCTGGTACTATTACTACTGCTGGTACTACCAGTATTACTACTGCTACTAGTACTACTACTGCTGCTGCTACAACTACTACTGATATTACTACTACTGCTGCTACTATTACTGATATTACTACTATTACTACTGCTGCTACTACTATTACTACTATTACTACTACTGCATCTGCTGCTACTACTGCTAGTAGTAGTATTACAAACAAAACAAGAAACACATTATATATAGAGACACTTGCTGATATTCTAAACAAGAAAATGTATTTAATACTAATAGGTAATTTTAATCCTTAAAAAGGCTCTATGGTAGTCTGAAACACCTTACAATGACAGCAAACTCAGGACAGTGTTTTCAAGGACTAGTTATGGAAGTTAACATAGTCATTGTCTTGTTTGGGGGAGGGTATCCATGACTGCTTTATGGAAGCTTCCGTTTTTTACTGTGTGATGAGATGTTAAATATACATGTACTACAGCAATAACTGAAAGTCTATCAAATGATAAGTATTTATAGTAAATTATGCTGTATCAGTATGATATTCATTTTTGACAAACACCACTGAAACGCACAATTTTTTTTAAAAAAGGTTTGTTTTATTAAGCAGACATCTGTATAATACAGTGTATTAAAAATTATTATTCTCACAAACAAAAATAAATTAAATTTGGTATTTAACCAGCATTTAATAACCCATCTGTCTGAATTGATAGATGAACTGAATGAATGGATCACAAAATATTAAATAATAATGCCAAATAAACAAAACACCACTAGTATTGACTATTTGGAAAAAGAAAGAGGATTGGAATATTTTTTTAAATTATGGTTATTTGTTCTAACAAAGAAAAACAAACTGACAAAAACTATTTATGTATCCATATACACACACGCATAACAAAGTTTGAGGACCGCATTATTGATTACATAATAGAAAAAAGATTACATCGGATGTAGAAACCAATAAAAAAATTATTAGATTTATTGGCAGTCACAGATAACCTACGCTGTGTAATTAAAGCATTCATAATTTACGCAGTGTGCGAGACTGATCTGTCTGATAACCATGGTGTTGCAGGAAACGCCATTAATAATGTACGTCTTTAAGAGGTGATGACAGACGCACGCTAAAGAATGTGAAGTAACTGTTAGTGTGGTGATTAATTCAATAGTCCTGTCCTGTGCTTAGGGCTATTCCTGAATTCTTCCCGGAGGAGGGAGTTGGGACACTGAATATTATTTTATGCCTGGTCGCTCTGCAACATCCCCCACCCCCCAACCCCCCACCCCCATGTTGATTTATATCATTATGGTTTAAATTAAATTAGGTTTTGTGGATGATTAGCATAAGTCAAAAGAACATGTATAAATTCTCCCGCCTCACCCCCATGATCAGTTCTAGAAAAGCCCATAGCTGTCGTTTCCATGAGCAGCACATTAGCAACAGCTGTGGACATCTGCTACTTTATTTGATAAGAATGCACTCGAGGTCTTTGTGGAGAGGGTTGATTCTTTGTGGGTGTTGTTGTTTTGTTTTTGTTTTTGGGGTGTGTTTTGTTTTTTTTTTTTTGGGGGGGGGGGGGGGATTAAATTTTGTTTAATGATTTGACCAAATTTTGTTTTAATTATTATTATTTTATTACTCGGGGGGTGGTTGGGTTTTGGGGGGGGTAGGGGTAATGCAGGGAGAATAATATACCGGTAGTGTATAAAAATGTCTAAACTAATAACATTAAATACAATAGGTTAAAGTTTGTTTTGTTTAAGGATACCACTAGGCCAAAAGTACATTAATCATCAAACATTTGGTAATCTTCAGAGAAAACCACCTATATTTTTCATTAGTAGCTGCATATCTTCCATATGCAGTTTCTCACAGCCAGGACAGCACATACCACAGCCTTTGACATACCAGTCATTGGGCCCTGGTTAGGACGATGTAAATGCAATTATATATTGGTCTACTGAGGTTTAATTCGATTCTACGACTAAGATAGGTCCTACCACTAAAACAATAAGTGTTCATTAATAAAACTGAAGAAACAGCAATATAACAATAATAATAATAATAATAAAAATAATAATAATAATACGTTTGTTTTGTTTAACGACACCGTTGGGGCACATTAATTAAAAAATCATCGGCTATTGGATGTCAAACATTTGGTAATTTTAACACACATCAGAGGAAAAGAGCTATATTCTTTTCCTAATGCAGAAACGGATATATACTCTTCAAAAAAAGAAACGCAAAAGGGTACAAATGGGTTATAACTCCGATTTTATGTTTCCTACCGGTTCATGCTTTGTGAATATAAGGTCATTGCATGTCCCAAACACATTCCCACGGTTACATTCGATAAAACGCAGCTACTGTACAATAAAGTTCCAAAATGTGAATATTCGCAAAAACGCAGCCACGTGCAAACTATGTCACCACTGCACGTGCGTTGTCTGCACGTGCAACATGAACACCGACAGTATAAAAGTGCAGGGTGTTCGCTTGCCTGGCCTCTGTATCTGGCCGACAGTTGACAATCCAGGACATGCCACGTCTCAGTGAACCGCAGAGAAACAATGCCATCGGCCGACTAGACGCAGGCGAATCCAGAACGGCCGTTGCCAGGGCATTCCATGTGTCCCCAAGCACCATCTCCAGACTGTGGGACCGTTACCAGCAATATGGATCAACACGTGACCTCCCTAGATCCGGTCGACCACGGGTCACTACCCCCGGGCAGGACCGCTACATCCGGGTACGCCACCTTCGGGAACGATTGACTACTGCCACCTCCACAGCCGCAGCAATACCAGGTTTGCGCAGGATATCCGACCAGACCGTACGGAACCGCCTACGTGAGGTAGGAATTCGTGCCAGACGTCCAGTTCGAGGTGTCATCGTAACACCACAACACCGTCGACTCCGACTACAGTGGTGCCAGATTCATCGACAATGGCCTCAACTGCGATGGAGACCGGTGTGGTTCAGTGACGAGTCCCGATTTCTGCTCCGACGTCATGATGGAAGATGTCGCGTGTATAGGCGTCGTGGTGAACGTTATGCGGCAAACTGCGTGCAGGAAGTGGACAGATTCGGCGGGGGTAGTGTCATGGTGTGGGCAGCCATCTCACACACTGGCAGAACTGACCTGGTCCACGTGCAGGGCAACCTGAATGCACAGGGCTACATTGACCAGATCCTCCTTCCACACATCGTTCCAGTTATGGCCAACGCCAACGCAGTGTTCCAACATGACAACGCCAGGCCTCACACAGCACGTCTCACAACGGCTTTCCTACAGAACAACAACATTAATGTCCTTCCTTGGCCATCGATATCACCGGATTTGAACCCAATTGAGCATCTATGGGACGAGTTGGACCGACGCCTCCGACAGCAACAACCACAGCCCCAGACCCTGCCCGAGCTGGCAGCAGCCTTGCAGGCCGAGTGGGCCACCATCCCCCGGGACGTCATCCGTACTCTGGTTACTTCAATGGGCAGGCGGTGCCAGGCAGTTGTCAACACACGCGGAGGCCACACCCGGTATTGACTTCAGATGACCTTGACCTTGGTGGTGTGTCCTATCACTTACTCACAATGGACTAGAGTGAATTGTGAACAATCCTGCAACATTTGGTAATTATCGGACTCACCATTCAATAATTAAATCAATTCTCCAAATGTTACGACAATGTGGTTTTGCGTTTCTTCTTTTGAAGAGTATATATGCACTTTCCTACATACAGAAAAACATACCACGACCTTTGTTCAGTTGTGGTGTACTGTATGGGATGAGAGAAAAAAAATCAGTTGAATGTATCCACCAAGGTTCAATCCTGCGGCGCAAGCACCTCCAGCGAGCACTCGGTTACCGACTATAATAACGTCAAATTTTGGAATATACTAGTCGCAGCAAGTTAAGGGCCACATGAAAACTTTTTTTTAACGACAAAACTAGAACACATAGCTTAATCATCGGTTATTGGATGTCAAACATTTTGTAATTTTGACACAGTCATCAGAGGAAACCAGCTACATTAGTTTCCTAATGCAGAAAGGGATCTTGTATATGCACTTTCCCACAGACAGAAAAACACACTGAACACTGCATCTGGAGCGTTTGTTTGTTTTATTTAACGACACCGCTAGAGCACATTGATTTATTAATAATCAGCTATTGGATGTCAAACATTTGGTAATTCTGACTCGTATGTAGTCAGAGAAAATCCTCTACAGGTTTTTAAAAATCAAACAATTTTGAATTTTTAAAAATGTATTTGCCACACGGGCAACCGAACAAGATGTCAGTAAAATACTGACGTTTGGTATATATATATGGCCGTCTATATATTTCCTGCATTACTACAAAAACACCAAATGACACTGAATAGTAATAAATTTAATTTAAATTATATATATATATATATATATATATATATATATATATATATATATATATATATATATATATATAACTAATCGAACAATGACAAATTTAAATTAGCACTAGATCCACTATTGACATATAGGCTACTATATTAAAAAATAATTAATAATTAAAAACAATAATATTTTTTAAACTATGGCCGGTGCAATTATTCCAGTTAAAATTTGAAGTAGTTTAATTAATTGCCGCAGTTGGTAATTTGATTACATTAAATGAAATGATTGTGTAAGGACACCACAGCACACACACACACACACACACACACACACACACACACACACACACACACATACACTGATATATACACACACACACACACTAACACACACACACATTGACACACACACACACTGACACACACACATACACTGATATACACTCACACACACTGACACACACACACACACACCGACACACACACACACACCAAAAAACAACAACTGGATAACAACATTTATTCGTATTAGCGTTATTATTAAACAACTACATGTATATATGGAAGGAAGGAAATGTTTTATTTAATGACGCACTTTACACATTTTATTTACGGTTATATGGCGTCAAACATATGGTTAAGTACCACAGATATTGGGAGAGGAAACCCGCTGTCGCCACTTCATGGCCTCTTTTAGCATCTTTTATATGCACCACCCCAAAGGGTAGTACATACCACGGCCATCTTTTATATGCACCACCCCAAAGGGTAGTACATACCACGGCCTTTGATATGCCAGTCGTGGTACACTGGCTGGAACGAGAAATTGCCCAATGGGCCACTGACAGAGATCGATCCCAGAACGATAGTACGTTTCTAAACAACGAATTGTAATATAAATTTAATATATCTGACGGACACAAATGTAGTATTCTGTTTCAATCTAATTAAAATTAGCCCTATTACATGTAGAACAGTAGAGCTAATTTTAATCAGATTGTGACTGTCTTCTGTTTCATACACATCTTCAAAAACCAGGTTTAAACTAAATTTAAACGTTTATCTTTTCCAACTAAAACTTATTTATGGCCCTAGCGAATATAGTTAACTTAATTATGTGTCACAGAGAAATACATTTCAGATTAACTTGTACGTCATAGCGATCGAGTAATCGATTTCGATTGTGCTGGGATTTTAAAATTTTAATTTTTTTTTTTTTTTTTTGGCAATTGATGGTATGACAGTGGCGACCTGGTCAACCTAGGAGCAGCCAGTTGTATGTCTTTAAATTGTTATCGCACGTATATGTGTTAAGAGTATATGTTATCAAAAACAACAACATTATTTACATTAAAAAAAAAAAATCTGTGAAAACAACTTAAAATATAATACAAATATCAAGGTAGGAATATATTTTTTGTTGTTGTATAGAAATGAAAATGTTTTAAAAACTATAAATTAAATTAGAATCGACTATAATTACAGTTGGTGATATATCTTAAAGGTTGCTAGTCAGTTCGTACCATGGTCATTTCGTACCATAGTCATTTCGTACCTAATTTGGTCGTTTCGTACCCTGGTCATTTCGTACCATTGCAAAAAGTCATTTCGTACCTTGGTCATTTTGTACTATGGTCATTTCGTACCATTGCAAAAAGTCATTTCGTACCCTAGTCATTTCGTACTCTGGTTATTTCGGACCATAACTGAAAGGCATATCGTACCATGGTATAACAATTTATAACAATTACCCCGGTAATGTCTTTTACAAAATAACATTAAATTATAAATGTGTGGTTAATTTAAGGGATATTTTATCAGCAAAAGACTAAACATTATTGCCACTTTGTATAAACATTAGCAATTGGCTAATTTGGCAATCAGTAAGGTAGTTAATGTTTTAATGGTTGTTGTTGTTTATTTCTTAAACAAATAAGATGCAAATAAGCAAGCTTGAAAAGAAGAACTAATAAATAAATAATATTTTGTTGGTCCATTATATTGTTTTGTTGTTTTTAACTAATTATCTGGAGCCATTTCACACAAAATCGCAGTTGGCAGTTAGTAGTAAATACCATATACGGCTCTTGTCAGGTAAAATGGAAATAACAGTTGACAGGTATTATGGGTACCAATAACGATATGCTGCACAGTAACGTGTTCTGGTTTTCAAACTGTCAAAATAAAGTTTTAAAACAAAACTCACTGCTTTTATGCTATAGTCAATTCGTTTTCTATATACTGGAATGAAATGACTAGGGTACGAAATGACTGGGGTACGAAATGACTTTTCACAATGGTACGAAATAACTAGGGTACGAAATGACTTGGGTACGAAATGACTTTTTGCAATGGTACGAAATGGCCAAGGTACGAAATGACTAGGGTACGAAATGACCAGGCAGCATGGTACGAAATGGATGGTACGATATGACTTGGGTACGAAGTGACTATGATTCATTTTAAATATATCTTCATTACAATCTCTGCTATTTTTAATTTGATAATGCCTGCATAGCTCGACTGTTTTCTTGCTCTCCCTCACAATATATATATAAACAAGGCAAGGCTGGAGGACCTTTGAGCAAATGCCTGCATTACTATTTTACAAGTTTAAGATGATAGTAAATCCCTAAAAGTGCCTTTAGGACAGTTTTCTCAATACGTGATTCGCCGCGTTTTATTGGTATGACCACTACATTGATTGATTATCGACGTAGGACTGGTCCAATATGAAGTAAACATTCCAGAAGATGATTGGTTTGACAGGTCCGACTTCTGTGCAGTGTTTGTAACACAAGTGGATTTTTGAACCTATATGTGTTTGTTGTAAGTCAGTAGCATTTACATTTTTCTATAACGACGAATAAAATGATATGTGTTTGCTTACTTAAGGAATATTTATTGTTTTGACACAGGTGGCTTGTTCAGACAAGCTTATTGGTAAGGGGCCCTTTTAAGGTGTTAATAGTAATACGTTAAATTGTTGATTTTGAAATTGAATATTGAATTTTCAGAGCCTTATCTAAAGGGGCAAGGGTCAGTTGTGTCCCGAAAAATATGAAAAAGCAACATTTTTAGTTTAAAATTGCTTCTTTTGTCTAGCTGAAGAAGACACTTAATTATTATCATCCGTGGATCTGTTTCAGTGAGGGATCTGTTTCAGTGTTTGCGTCATTTGTGGGCAACAGCATGTACATTTGAATATATCTGATGTCGTTGACTTTTGCATGGGGAAAGTAAAGAAATGTCACATTCACAGAAATTTTCGTAAAGTTAAAACGAGCAAAGAAAGCAAGATTGAACTTAACTCACTCATAAACACGACACATTTCTGAATACCTTTTTTCTATGATTATCAAAGACTGTCATTTGAAAAAAGCCTTTATTTTGAAAACTATATTTGTCTGTTCTCAGCTGTACTGCTATCTGATTATTGAAGTCGTATCATTGTCACAGCGTCTACTGGCAAAACTCTCTTTACAGATACATGTACTTGCCAAAAATAAATGATAAATGGTTCTTAAATAGTTTAAACATAAATATCTTTCTGGATTTCTGTTTATATATTTATTAAAACTCAGAATGCAGCTTATATTTTTTAAACAAACAATTTTACCATTATAACCTTCATTTGCCCCACTTATAACACAATTGCAAGACATCAGAATTGTTATATTAATTTTTCCAAAAATGTTGTCTGTTAACACTGGTTCTTGAGGACTCCATTTTGTAATTTGCCTTAAAATATTTAAAATCATTTGTATAAATTATTATAAGTACATGTTTTGTTGAACAACATACATGTTTTGATAAAACACTGAAAAGTTTTGTGTTGGAAAGTTTTGGCTGTAAGCTATACCACTAAATGTTTCACTTAACAAAACAGGTTACGTTGTTAACAGTATTTATGGCTGATGCATGCTACATGTTTTGATGCATGTGCTGTAAACTTGCTATTAAGCGGCCAGTTTAGTGCTCATTTGAAGCGTAGAAATACTAATAAAAAGGTAGCTATCTGGATAACAACTGTCTGTTTATAAATATTAATATGCTTTAGAACCGAATGCTTATGCTCACCAAAACTGGTTCACCCATGATACTATCCTACTTAGCTAAGTAGCTATTATTAGTACTAATACATCTAGGCCTACTATCCCTGATTATTATTTTTAACATCATTTTAACATTATTTTTAAAGTACAGGTACTAGTAATCCTTTATTTACTGATTGCTTATAAAATGACCAAAGTATGATTTTACTGACACCCGTATGTTTACAACGATTCCCAATTCTTGCAGTATAAAAGTAACATATTACGTGTGATATCGGACTGTCAGCTGGTCATTAACAGTCAAAATTGCCTACATGATTACCATAATTATTTAGAAATCGACAGTAGTACAAATGTATTGGAAAGTTCAAGGTAAAAAATATATTGGTAAAATATCCAATCATTACCATACAATCATATTGTTATGGTTAGTTAGATTTAGGGTTAGTTTTAGGGTTATGGTGAGGTTCCCTCTTTATACGTATATCAATATGATGGGGGTAACAGGCAGAAATAAAGTGTATTTGTCCGTATGTAATAAAACAAAATATTCCCCAATTAGCTCTTCATAGATTTAAATTTTGGCAGATCAAATAGTATGCTACATGAATTGCTTACAGTATTTTGCTAGGACCAGAAATATATGGACACTAGTCTAGTGATAACTTCTGTCTTATGTGGATTTTTTTTTTTTTTTTATAATACAAAGCGTGATAAGAAAAATTAAGATTACCCAGTGCATAAACACTGATAATTTCAGTTACAAATGAAAGTGTTTCAGTGTGATACTTGCTAGATGACACAACCAATGCAGTTTGTTTTAAGAAACTTTGCATATGTAATTATGTTATGCAGTGTCACACTTTAATTTTTAAAGGGACATTCCCGAGTTTGCAGCATTGTAAGATGTTTCCGACTAATAAAATATTTCTATGATTAAACTTGCATATTTAATATATTTTCTTGTTTAGAATATCAGTGTCTGTATATTCAATGTGTTTCTGGTCCTCTCAGTATTTGTAAGAAGCCCAAACTGGAGTTTGTTTTCAAATAATTTCGTACATACGAAAAAATCTTTTTTAAGAAATAAAATAAGATTTAACCTAGTACAAATATTAGAACGACCAGAAACATGTTTAGTATACAGCCACTAATATTTCATGCAGAAAAAAATATATTTGATATGTAATTACAGTCGTTAAAAAGTCTATTAGTCGATAACATCTTAAACATTGTAGCAAACTCAGGAATGTCCCTATAATACATGTTTTAATATGTTACATGATCATCAATGAATATTACATTTAAAACATCGATTAATATTTTAAAAATTCATTATTAGTAGCTATTTATTATTTTTGCATTTAACAATTACAGAAAACTACAAAACAAGATAGGTTGACATGAATATGGTGCTATGGGACATCAAGCATGAGTTAATATTTCACAAGCATGTCTTTTCAGCGGCCCCGACCAAAGCTACGTATAAATGCAGCGAGCAGGTATATGTTCTGCGTTATCTCATTCGGAAACTTAACTGTTACACACATACCAGGCCTCTGAAAATTAAAAATCTGTGTGACCCATTTATCGGTTACGCAGAAATAAATCCATGTAACCCATTTCCTTGTTGCGTAACCTGTTATATTCAAGTAAATAATGCTCTAAAGTCTGCACGAACAAAAAATAGGTTATGCAAAATTAAATTTGAGCAAGCAATGCGCATACGAAATGATCGTTCTCGTAATTTTCAGAGGCCTACACACCACTAGATTTATTCAAATCAGGCCCGTAGCATGGTGGACATTATTGTGGGGGCCCAATTGAACGAGCGCCGAAGTTGCGAGTTATTTGTGGGTATGTGTCCAGGGGCATGATTCAAAGGTTATTTGCTCGTTAATGTAACTCTCGCCATTAATCTCAATCCGTTAGTCTTGCTACAACTTTTACATTCATTCGAGATGGGCTGGTAGGTACTGGTTCAGATCCCAGTTGGGGCATGGGATTTTTAATCCAGATACCGACTCCAAACCCTGAGTGAGTGCTCCGCAAGGCTCAGTGGGTAGGTGTAAACCACTTGCACCGACCAGTGATCCATAACTAGTTCAACAAAGGCCATGGTTTGTGCTATCCTGCCTGTGGGAAGCGCAAATAAAAGATCCCTTGCTGCTAATCGGAAAGAGTAGCCCATGTAGTGGCGACAGCGGGTTTCCTCTCAAAATCTGTGTGGTCCTTAACCATATGTCTGACGCCATATAACCGTAAATAAAATGTGTTAAGTGCGTCGTTAAATAAAACATTTCTTTCTTTTCATTCGAGATGTAAAGGTTATCAAAAATTATTTGGGGGGGGGGGGGGGCAGGTGGCCCCCCCCCCCATGGGCCTGCAAATAGTAATAAATTCTATTGTACATAAGAAAACTGTAAATTATGTTTACAACAAGCAGGTCTTAATACTGCATTATTGCATTTTCAAACTTAACTGTTACACACACAAAGATACCAATATATACTGAACAAAATAAGAAACTTCCGCTAACTTTGCTTGAACATAACTTGATGAAAACAAACCGGGGGAATAATTGTTATATATGCGTTTAAAGAGTGTAACTGGGAGAAATTTTGACCAAGTGTAGTAGGGGTTAAAAAAAACCCCACCCACTTAATAACGGGTATGACCACCTCTTGAATTGACCACTGCAGTGCATCGCAGGCACATAGAATTGACTAAAGTGTTGATTTCTGCCTGTGGAATATTGTTCCATTCCTGAATGAGCACTTGACGAAGTTCGTTGACGTTAGCGGGTGGGTTGGGACGACACCTCAATCATCTGTCCAGACTATCCCAGACATGCTCGATGGGGTTGAGATCAGGACTTTTAGCGGGCCAGTCATCAATGAAATCAATGTTATTTGTCCTAAGAAAATTTACAGTGTCTCTAGTTGTATGAGAGGTGGCATTATCATGCTGAAAAATCGAGATGTTGGCATTGTTATGGAACAGAGGAATGACGTGATGAGCGAGAATGTCATCGCGGTAACATTGAGCATTTAAATTGCCATCAATGATGACTAGTGGTGAACGATAACTATGGGCAATGGCTGCCCAGACCATGACACAACCCCCACCCCTAAAACGATCTCGTTCAAGAACACAACAGTCAGCATAGCGTTCATTTCTCCTACAGTAGACGCGCACCCTGCCACCACCACGTTGTAAAGAAAATCTGGATTCATCCGAAAAAAGAATGGTATTCCAGCGTCGCCATATCCAACGAGTGTGTACACGTGCCCAATTAAGACGATTTAGACGATGATGTTGCGTTAAAACGCATCCGATGTAAGGACGTCGTGCATGTAAGCCGTTCTCCCGCAGACGATTACGAACAGTTTGCCCACTGATTCGGTTATTATGAAGGCCAGGTGTGTTAGCAGCAGTAGCAGTGGCAGTTTGGAATCAATTGCGCAAATGTGTGTTCATGGTATAGCAGTCTTGACCACGCGTTGTAACACGCGGATGGCCACGACGTGGCAAGTCGTTAGTGCTTCCTGTCATTTGAAATCTTACGCGAAGATTTCGTATCGCTCGACTAGAACTCCCAACATGCCTTGCAACGTGTTCTGTCGACATGCCAGCATCAAGCATGCCAATCGCCCATTCGCGTAAATTATTGGGTATTCTTGGCATACTAAAAATGCTACAATGTAAAAAACTTTAATTTTTTTACAAATTTTGAAGCGTTTTCATTCACTTGACAACAATGTCAGTAAGACAAGTAAAACAAATTGACCGAATACTACACGGGACATGTCGACCATGCATGCACGTGCAAATTGAATTTCACGTTGTCGACGATTAATAGTGCAAAAATAATCGATAAAATTCATGAATCCTGATAATACAGCTCAAGTCTAATACTACCTATATAATTTCATTACACAATGAATTCTTTAACACAACAAATACTATATGTACAAATCGGAAGTTTCTTTTTTTGTTCAGTATATGTATTCAAATAATAACACATTAATTTGTGCATAAACATTAAGAAAATTATTTATCACATAGAAAAAAATAGATAACAAGGTCATATGTGAAAAGAACTACATGTATGTAGTATATTCCTTATCATCTGCATGTCTTTATATATTCTGATAGCAGTGAATACAAAAAACGTGTATGTTCATATTTTGATATAACACATTCTTCAATGTTTTGCTTTGGGGTTTTTTATTGAACTTTTTAAATATAGATCTAGTATCATATAATAATTATTCCGTGGTCACGTCCAAGATGTCATTGGTAATGACAGCTCTATAAAGTAACTGTCAGACGATTGTGATGTGATATTTACAGATGTCCAGGTCCAGACCCCAACAGCTTGTTGAAGGAGAACCAGAAACTCCACTCTGAGATCAAGGATCTGGAAAATGCATTGCAGCTCCACCATGACCTTAAGGTCAAAGAGGACAATACCATACAAGGAATGCTGAGGTTTGTGCATGATAACGAGTTAATGCAAAATTGAAATTTAAATACAAACTGCATTTACACAATCATGTTCAGTCAACTCCTAAATTAACCTCTTCTGCTAAATTAAATTTGCATAATGGAACATAAATATAATTTTATATTTCAGTTCCACCAAATTTATACCATCTAATGTAACAATTTTTTAATGCTTGGACATCAGAAATAGAAACTTATTCTTTGTCTTTATTAATTGGAAGGGGTGGGATTTAGCTCAGTCGGTTGAGTGCCCGTTTGAGGTGCTTGCGTCGCATGATCGAACCACCTCGGTGGATCCATTCCACTGATTTGTTTTTCTCATTCCAACCAGTGCACCACAACTGATCTTAGGCCATGGTATGTGCTTTCCTGTCTGTGAGAAAGCACATATAAAAGATCCCTTGCTGCATTAGGAAAAGTGTAACAAGTTTCCTCTGATGACTACGTTTCAAAATTACCAAAGGATTGACATCCAATAGCCCATGATTAATTAATCAATATGCTCCAGTGGTGTCAGTAAACAAAATAAACTTGTTCCTTAAAACTGCTGTTTAACACAGCTGAATGGTTTGTTTCTTGTACAATAACTTCTTTTTAAAGATACCATTGTTGTGTAAGGTACTATGCATCTATAGTCTGTTATAGATGGGTTATTTATTACGATCATAGTGACAAAAGATAACTAAACATATCTTTATTGTACTCAGAGCTACTGTCTGAGGTATCAGATGTTTAAACACATAAATACATAGACAGACACACCAATACTGCAACAGTTATAAGTCTCTATATATATAAATAAATAAATAAATACTAGAGACCACATTATGCTACTTTAATTATGCTGTTCTGCATATAATTCAGAATACAAATCCATTACATACTTTGCATGTACTTTATATAGATGAAATAATTCTTTATTAGGATTCTTCGGCAGTTTATGGGTTTTTATTTCTTTCTTTACAATCAGAAAGGAAATTGGTGGCACAAGATGGCAGCATGGTGGCAGTGGAAAGCTTAAGGGTTACAAGTCAACAAGTGACTTGAAGGAGCCTCTTGGCCTCACTCCTATGGCAGCAGCTCAGAGAAGGAGGAAAGCCAGAGAACAGAACATGGCTCACAGACCTGGAGTTGGTGCTGGTGGACCTTCACTGGGCCATCAAGACGACTCATCTTCTGCTGATGAGTTACCTCCAGACATTCCAAAATACAATGACAAACGTAACAGAAGATACACTCCAGGATCCAAGCGACCAAGAAAAACCAGAAGTGCCACAAATTCTAAAGATTCCTCAGTGATGTTGACATCAACAAGTGAAGCGAACATTCAGGGAGATCTCTTTCCTACAGATCCATTGAAAATTGACAATTTGAAGTACAAGGTTCTAGAAAAGATTGGAGCTGGTGTGATCAAGAGGCCTTCGCGCCATTCTGCTAAATCTGATAATGATGTAAACCCAGAATCTCATTTGAAAAGTGAGCCTAGTTCATTTAAACCATCTACTCATAGATCAACATTGTCTTCTAAACAGCAACGTCAAGGTTATATAAATATCTCATCAGAAGCAGCTGATAAAAATAGTGTTAGTCTGCAGAGAAAGCATGTCTCAACAAAAACGTCCACAACTAAAACCAGAAAGGAGCCTGTACAAGAGAACCTTCTTGTGAGTGAAAACTGTGATAAAGAAAATAATACAATCTGTCCCACTGAGGAGATTGCAAGAGTTCAGACGTCAAGAGAAATTCCAACAAGTGACTACAGCTCAGATGTTGAGCATTGCCCTGACAAAGTGGAGGAGTTTGGCCCTTTTAGTGGCCTTAGTTCAGATACATTTTCTCATATAAACAACGAATCCAATTGTACTACAGGTAAAAACGCATCAAAAAACTGTTCCGAGTATGTTTCTATGAAGAGTCACAAGTGTTTATCAGATGATGCTGATGACACACCAGTTTTAGGCATCATATCTTTATTACCTCCCAACTCTACTAGTCATTTTTCTGAAAAAAATCTCCCACATGTTTACAATTTGAAAACCAAAGAACAGATAAAATCTGACCATGCAGTGGAAGCTTGGTTAAGAAATATTGGTCTCAGAAACTGTGATAAATATGTTGAGATTTTTGCCAGACATGAAATTGATATGAGTGGTTTAAAATATTTAACTATGGAGTTGCTGAACCAAATGGGGATAACAGCTGTGGGTCCAGTTAACAAAATATTGATGGCTATTCTTAATCTAGAGGAGACTTCACAGACCCGGGGGTCACACAGAGAAATTCTTGGTTCACAGACACAAACTCCTGTTTCTCATACGCAAACCCATGGTTCACACACAGAAACGTCTGGTTCGCTGTTACAAACTCCTTGTCTGATGTCAGGAGATACCAGCAATGTAATACCTCACGGTTCAGCTGCACACAGACATTTTTCACACTCTCCAATGCTGTCTCCAAAAGTGGAAGAATGTATTCCAGAATTCACAAGTCATCTCATGAAAAAATATGAAAGTATGGACGTGCTGAATCGCAAAGTGAATGTTGCATCTGAATTACATGAATCTGATAACGTTGAGGAGAAGAATCTAAAAGATACATACACCATCCAGTCAGAAATGAGAAGACCAAAGTCAACTGCTCTTATGACAAAACGAAGGTCATCAGAATCTGATAATGTCGAGGAGAAGAATCTCAATCTAAAAAATACGTACATCGTCCAGTCAGAAACGAGAAGACCAAAGTCAAAGACTCTGATGACAAAAAGAAGTGCATCAGCATCGAGGATTGTGGCTGATGATAAAGCAGTCAGTAAACCAAGGATGCAGTCGCGGAGTGCTAACGTCTCCACTGCAAGGCAGAGAGAGATTCTCAGAGCCAATAAGGAAGGAAAGAAGGAGAAGGTACAAACATCAGGAGAGACGTCTGTGACATCCAGGTCCAATATTCCCAACAGACTGATAGCAGACGTTGTTCAAAAGAAGGCTGAAATAGGTATGTAGAAAATTGCAGCTTTTTATTAGAAAAGAAATAGTTTTATGGTGACACTTCAACACATTTTAAAATATGGGTACTGGGTGTTTAATAGTATTATGGTTAGTAATCCGGATTCCCTCAATTTTGACTTATCAGGAATCTATGAGAATTGAAATATTTGAAAGGATTTTTTACCCTGTTCTAAATTACTAATTCGGAAAATGATGCTAATAAATATATACATAATATAATTGTTATCGGGATTTGAAAATTGTATTTGTTTCAAATAGATTTTGCCTGAATTTGGAACTAGTTTCTTGTTTATTTTTTTAGGATTTATATTAAAGGAGTATTAATTTGATTTGCATTGAAAACAGCAAAAAACGTTTGATTGCAGGTATTTGTCTGGCAGCACATAAGATAGAGAACCGGCAGAAGCAAGAACAGGATGAGCGGAACCTGCAGCTGAAACTGATAAAAAAGAGAAAGCAAAAGCGAGATGAATTGGCAGCAAAACACCAAGACAGAAAAATAGAAGTGGTAAGTTCTTGCATGCAAAAGACTACAGTCAAACATGCTCATGTGGCTACCTCTAAATCATCTGATAAAAAATGACCTGCATAAATTAGTCTTGAAAGGTCATCATTTTATGCTCACTTTGGTGACTGCTTAACATATATTTGACTGTATATTTAATGCAGGGTTTCCGCCAGAGGGTAAAATGGGTATGACACCATACCCAAAGCCCCACAGCTCCTTACACTGTGGTTTTACATGAATATATATAAATTATATTTCCATATACTTACCATTTGTGACACCCAATAGCCGATATGTATTTTTGTGCTGGGGTGTTGTTAAACATTCATTCATTCATTCATTCATTCCATACCCAAAGTTTTTGTAGATTTCATATTTTTAATTTAACCTTTTGACACAATTAGGATTTTTTTTAACCCTAACTCTAAATCTAACCCATTTTCTTTCTGGGGGAAGCCCCCATACCCTCTGTTGACTGGTTGCATTCAGCACACACATTGTAAATATTCAATTCCATAGGCTATGATAGCCTAGTGGTAAAGTGCACGCCTGATGTGTGGTCTGTAAGGATCGATCCCCATCGGTGGGCCCATTGGGCTATTTCTCGTTCCAGCCAGTGCACTACGACTGGTATACCAAAGGCTGTGGTATGTGCTGTCCTGTCTGTGGGATGGTGCATATAAAAGATCCCTTCGTTACTAATAAAAAAATGTAATGGGTTTTGGCTCTATGACTGTGTCAAAATGACCATATGTTTGACATCTAATAACTGATGATAATAAATCAATGTGCTCTAGTGATGTTGTTAAACAAAAAACAAAAAACCCCAACTATTACATGTATATAGATTTTGTTTGTTTTGAGAATGAAGATGTAGGTTCTCTAGTTTTCAGATATGAAAAGAATTAATCATTTTGTATTTGTGTTATATGTTTAGACATACCTTTTAACTGTGTTATAGAAACAAGAAACAGAAAGTGCAACTTCATCAACCCGGCCACTGAGTATAGCTGCTTTGGCAACCCACGACTTGATGTCAAGCACTGAGTCCGAAGAAGCTCCTCTCAAAATAGTCCTTACCAACAAACAAAGTCAAGGTACACTATTCTATGCTGCTGTTTGAGAATACATTGTAGTGCTTGATTTCATCTATAAGAACTCTATTATCAGGGTGAAGCTAGATTCAGTTTGTTGGGTGAAGTTACTTGTCCGTTTTTACACCAGACACTGGTGTGGTCTAGACTAGACCTAAATCTTTGATCCTACTTTTTTAGCATGAGTGTCCTTTCAGAGACTCTCTGACATAATTGATACTAAATTATCTACATTTGTATAATAGAATATGCAAGGCCTTTTTAACAGTTTCCCATCCTTCTGACTGCTTCTCCTCTTTCCATTTGGACTGCTGACCACCTTCTTTGTATTTTTCTGATGCTGCATTTTGCAAGGATCCTTTTGTGCTCAGGTCCAGTGGACTACTGTATACAAATTGTGTTAACTATGCATACAAAGAATGTGATGGATGCTGCCATCATTGTTATACATAACACAGAAGTGGCTATCTACACAGCAGTAATATTTTGGGGGGAAAGTCGTGTGTAAGGCCACCACACTCCATCTAAACTTCCTGTGCATAGCACAGGTTACATCTAGTTATCTCTGAAAGGGTGTTTATACCTAGCTTTCTTCAACTTGTGCACCATTCATTTGTGACTGTTTAAAGCATGTGGACTGTATTATTGTACATATGTAACTAGATCAATTTAACAAATGGATCACAAGTTGTTGAAAAAACTAAATATTCAATAGTGAAGCCCTGAAACAAATTTCTTTTGATTTTTGTTTTTGTTGTTGTTGTTTTTTTATTGTTTTTTAAAGAATTGAGCAAATAAGGATTTGTTACAAGCCTGACTCTAAAAAGTGTTAGCTGAGAGTATCAGACTAGTGTATTCATTTTAAATATGTATCTCTTTGTTGCAGACATTTCACCAGAGCCTTCCCGAGATCTGATGACAGAAGGCCGACCCCGGCCTTCCACAGCCATGCCCCGCAGTGAGAGAAAACTAGATGGGTTACTAACAACAGAGGAGAAATCTTTGTCTGCGCGAGAGAGGCTGAAGCACGTGGATCTCACAGTAAGGAAGCCATGCGTTGATGTTTTGGTGTATTTTCAGACATTTTCACCAGATCTCTTGTTTATTAACAAATACATTCTTAAGGATATATCTTTGTTATTATACATCTTGATAATATGTGACTTGATAACACTTGATGCTTTAATGGTATAACCTCACATTGTTAAGCTTTAGAGGAACCAAAAACTTGTGGGTCCTCCAAGGAGATCTGAGTCTACACCTCAGGTGAGCACTCTACTGACTGAGCTAAATTCTAACCCCAGTTTAATTTAAAATGCTCAACAACCAGTGATCAAGTATTAGTTTTTGGAAGTGTTTGTTTTCTCACAAAAAAATCACCTCAAAAGAAAATGGTTGGGCTTCAACAAGGACACCAAAGTCACCCTGAAGCCAAATAAACACAGTATCAAAATAATACTAACCAGTTATTTTTCATATAAAAACAAAGTGAATATATACCCTACATTATTTTTTTTGTCTCTCATATTTGGCTTTTATATGCTATAATGGTTTAAAGCAATATTTCCACCACAATGTATTTGTTAGGATCATTATAATTGATGTTCAAGTTTGCATAACTTGATGGCTTGCATTCAGCAAATTTTTAAATATCACATTTGATTTGCAACCTTAAAAAAGGTGTGTAAAATCATTGATGAAACATCAAACGTTTTTAGTTGCAGGTGTTTAAGAGTCAAACCAACATTCATCAAAGGCTTACTCTGGGTATGGTGAAGGATCTTCAAAAACAGCTCGAGGAAATAGAAAAAGAAATAACTAACACGGATGGAAGTTCAGAGTATTCCTCTAATGTAGAACCTCAAAAGCCAGACCCTGTGAAGTCAACCCACATAGATCTGTTGAAGTTAAGCTCTGAGAGAACACTTGCTTTAGGTGACGGAGCTCAACAGAAGGACCAGACTACCAGAGGAAGCAAGAACGCGGGGGATGGGAAGAAAGTGGATCACTCATCTGGAAGTGTGATGATCATATCGAGAAGCAAGAGAGCTCTGCTTGATGAAATACGCAAGGAGAAAGATGAACATCGAAAGCAAATCAGGTAAAATAGTTGTAGGATGTTTTTTCCATGTTTCTTAACATCATGTATATGCAATGGCATAGAAAGCAGGAGGAGTGCAGGTGGATGTACGGATGGGGGTTCGTGGATCGAAACCCACCCACAACCCCTTTTCCAAGAAAATGTTTTTTAATGTATTTTCTGGGGGAGCTTGACCTGGCACTCAAAAAACTTACATTTATATTTATAAAGCAGCTAATCAATTTAAATCTGAACAGATTTACTGATTCAGAAGTTAAACATGATTAAGCACAGAACTGATGACAAATCAATGGTGCCAGAGGGTAGTGCCATGTGGAAGGCAGTCTGTTTTGGAGGGGGGGTGTATGCATTTTCTAAAAAGGAAAATTTAATTTTCCAATTAACTTTTTATAATTTAATTCAAGTAGATGTTGATCTAGGGTTTGGAAGTGGAGGTACAAACGTAACTCTGTCCCCTCCACTCCCAATTTGAAAAGGAAGCCTTATATAAGCCTCCGTGATCACTTCAGGCACATTTGCAGGAAATTGTGCTTGGGGTTGGGGAGTGGTGTGGTCTAGACTGTGTTTAGTCAGGGGAACCTTCGTTTATTAGCCCCCCCCAAAAAGTATATCCAAGCTATCATATATCCATCATGCTCAATATTTAGTGTACAGTGATGGTGAACTTGTTGGTCAAAGTCTGGTTGATTAATGTTAATGTAGTTTAAAGGGACAGACCCTAGTTTCAGCCCGTGAAAATGCACACTAAGTTTAGTAAATATACAAACCTGCAACACATTTGGATAAAGATACAACTGAGTGAAACATGAGTTTGTGACTTTGAAATGGTGAAACACCCTCTAAAAATAGAGTAAAACTGGACTCCGTAACTGTTACTTCTCAGACACACGCGCGTTTTTAAACATGAGAAATGCATTTTGTGATATTAAAAACACCAGGATCACCAAAAACACTTCGAATGTACGGAAATGGATAATATAAACAATAAAATCTAAGTAAAGTATGATTTTAGTTATCAAAAACGGCTCTAATAGTAAAAAATATGCCTTGGTGTTTAAAAACTAGGGTATGTCCCTTTAAACATTAAAGGGACATTCCTGAGTTTGCTACAATTTTTAAGATGTTATCGACTAACATAGACTTTTTAACGAGTGTAATTACATATCAAATATATTTTTCTGAATAAAATATCAGTGGCTGTATATTAAACATGTTTCTGATCGTTCTAATATTTGTACTAGGTTAAATTTCACTTTATTTCCTAAAAACTTTTTTATCGTACGTACGAAATTATTTAAAGACAAAATCCAGTTTGGGCTTCTTACAAATATTAAGACGACCAGAAACACATTGAATAAAGAGACACTGATATGCTAAACAAGAAAATATATTTAATATGCAAGTTTAATCGTAGAACTATTTTATTAGTCGGAAACATCTTACAATGCAGCAAACTCGGGGAATGTCTCTTTATGTACTTGATTGTCTCTAATGTTTGTTTTTCCAGACATCTCCAATCTGAACTGAGTAGACTTCAGCACAAAGACCCTGTAAGGAAATCTGAGCTTGATGCCAAAGATATTATATTTAATGACAAAGGTACATACAACATTCGTTACATTTGATGTGACTTTATTAAATTCTTTACCCTTTCCCTGCATATGTTTATTATACACAAGAATATATTATAGTACAAGAAATTGATGTTTATTTATAAATATTAAATTATGAAGAAGAATCATTCTTACAAGTGTTCAAGGATGAGCTGGTTTTTAATTTTCAGATCTTATTGGTGAAGGAGCCTTTTCACAGGTGTTTAGGGGAAGTTTTCAAGCAGCTGAGGTTGCAATCAAAAGACTTAAAGTTCCTTTGTCATCCCAAGACAGAAATTATTTTGCTGCTGAAGTGAGTGCTATAATTTGTATTATACATAATACATTTTAAATGAATTTATATCAAGTCTAAATTGTAATTTTGTTTAATAATTGTGTATTAGTATATTTCTGTTTACTATTATACTATTATCTTAGATGGCCAACCCTAACTTTGTACCATTAAACAAGTGCTATTTTCTATGCCTATCGATGAGTTATTCTGGTAACATAGATCAGTTTTACTGATTTGCTTAAACAAGAAAATCATTTGTTTATAGACAAGCCATGTTGTGTCAGCTATTCTGAAAGTGCTTTGAATCATTAAGTCCATCAATTGTAGCCTGTTTCCTGTTTTTCTATGAACATCAAATACAACACTGTTGTTGGGGTTTGTTTTGCCATTGCCTTTCTGTGTTTGTGCAGTTTGATGTATGTAATCATTCATAGCAATAAACCATAGTTTAAGACCAGTGCTTTGGATGGTTTAGTTCAGTTCATCCATTCTGTTTGTTGTTTGCTCTTTCCAGGTGAGTCTCCTGCGAGAACTTCACCACCCACGCATTGTCATGTTGATTGGGGTGTGCACGTCACGGAAACTACCAATCATGGTGCTCGAGTATTTGTCAAAGGGAAACCTCTTTGCCATTCTGCATGATTCGACCAGGTACGTGTTCCCTTTTAATGCAGTCATTTTAACTACAAATTCAAGAAATATGTTGTTTAGTGTTTGATTGCATATCTTTAAAACCAGTTTGTGTTATCTTTCATATCTGTAGGTGCAATGGGCAATTCATTACAATTTCAACCATTGTTGGGTGCTTATAATTCTTGATATGTGTGGGGCGGGATGTAGCCTAATGGTAAAGCGCTCGCATGATGATGGTCGGTGTGGGAAAATTCCCTATTGGTGGGCCCATTGGGCTATTTGTCGTTCCAGTCAGTGCATCACGACTGGTATATAACAGGCCGTGGTATGTGTTATCATGTCTGTGGGATGGTGCATATAAAAGATCCCTTGCTACTAATGAAAAAATGTAGCTGGTTTCCTCTCTAAGACTATATGTCAAAATTACCAAATATTTGACATCTAATAGCCGATGATTAATATATCAATGTGCTCTAGTGGTATCGTTAAACAAAAAATTCTTTCTTGGTATGTGCAATTCTGCTTGTGAGAAAGAAAAATAATATTTCTTTAACAACATCCTAACACATTTTAAACTGTGTATTTTGATGGGATGTTGTATTTACTTATATAGCCTTTTAGTGTTCTTTAATTGTAATGAATGAATGTGGTTAGGTTCTTGAACACGTCCTGCTTGTGTGTGTTTAGGGAGATGTTTGACCATGCTGAGTACTACCAGATAGCGCGAGACATTGCGTCTGGGATGATGTATCTACACAACCAGCGCCCTGCTGTGCTGCACCTCGACCTCAAGTCCATGAATGTACTCATCGGTATCGGCAACAGAGCAAAAATTGCTGACTTTGGATTCTCAAAGCTTAAGTATGTTTTTGCAAATGGTTTTTTCATTTGTGAAATGTAGGAAGAGATCTTAAAATACACTATGCCTTTTACTCGATTTCAAATGTTCATATAAAACCACTAATAAATAATTGTAATTAAAAAAAATATATATAATGCAAGTAGTTTGATTTGTAATTCAAGTCACAACAGGTACTGTTTTGTTACTCTATGTATACCTTTTTGATTACATCCAGAATTTAAAAAATATTGCTTGCAAACATATCTTATCATATCTCTTTTTTTTTGATAGACCATTATGGGTAAGAATTATAAGCACAAGTTAAAAATGGCATTTCAACAATCTTTATATAGAGACCCTGGAGGTAAAGAACAAAGAATGGGCCTTGCGTGCATAAATAAAATATTTTTATGCGAACAAGAAGCCATTACATAAAGCATAGAACTGATTTTAAAATGAAAACATAATTATGCTGTTGACAGCTTTAACTTGAGATTAACAAACAAGGTTCTGCGGTGTAATAATGGTCACACTATTCTCAGACATGAAGCTAGCGTAAAGGCGGCAAAGGCTGACAAAGGCCGACAGATCCAAGGGTCTCCAGCATGGATGGCTCCGGAGATGGTCCAGGGGGGCGAGGTCACGGTGAAAACCGACGTCTACAGCTTCGCGGTCATCCTATGGGAGATGCTGACTAGACAGGTTCCATACGAACACTGTTCAACGTTTCAGGTAGTTCTCAGAAATAACTGTGGCTGTTTCATGTTTTAAATGGTAAAACATTCATAGTTAATAATTTTTTATAACGTTCCATGACTTAACTCAAAATTCCATCACTTTCAAAGCCTTGAAAATAACGTGTAAATTCCATTATTTTCCAGTATTTTCATAGCATGTATTAATACTGAAATAATAAATAATTTCAAGAGTGACTACATGTAGGTTAGAAAAGATAGAAAAATAATTCATTTCTAATTGTAATTTCACATTTCAGGAGATGTAAAAGATGTAGTGTATACAGTTATTACATGTAATAGCAAATAAAGAACACTATTAACTACATGTAATTTCTTTATCTGTCTGATACTGATCAATAGATTATTTTGGTAAAATTTGACAGATAACATCGATGGTCAATTAGACCTTGAACTGTTTGTACATGCCCCTATACGACTAGGGTTTCAGGTCAATTAGAAAAAGGAAATAAATGGGGTTTTTTGTTTTTACTTAGATTCTTGAGAAGGTGCGGCATGGAAACCGGCCTCCAATACCGACAGACTGTCCTCAGGAGTTGTCGGAGTTCATTCAGAAGTGCTGGGATAGTCAACCAAGCAGACGACCAACTTTCAAGGTAATACCGTCTTCAGTTTGGTTTTGTCAAAAAACCTTAGTACAACTTGATTGTTATTAAACAAAGAAAAAACACCCTCAAATCTAAAACATTAAGAATGAATTTTGTGTAATTTTACACTGAGTTAATTTAAAATTAACAGTTCAGATTTTTTTAGTCCCCTTCCGGTCCAACCAGACAGGACCATAGATTTCGTCTCTGTCCTGCTTGTCTGTCCTACTTGTCTTGTCCTCCAAATATTGAGCTGAAATTTTGTATATAGATTTATCATGTATGGTTAATATTGTATATATGCTTTATCGGGTACGGTTGCAGATCAACTTTAACTTTCATGGCTATTTATCTATTTTTAATGGAGTTACGGCCCTTGAACTTAGGAGATACGAAAATTTGTTGGGCCAGGAAAGGAACATATTGTGTCAGCACTACTCTTAGAATACTTGTTTTATTGGTGCAAAATATTAGTGGTCATGTTGTTTTAGGAACTAGTATATGCTAGAAAGAATTTCTGGTACTTTTGAAAGAACGTATCTCTCTTTCATTCAATATGTAATTGGGTAATAACACTGATTTACTCTATATCCACAGGATGTACTGGTATCGTTGGAGAATCTTTCCTTCCCTCCTGACTGGAGAGCTCTGTTCCAGCAAGCCGGTGTTCCAAGTGAGGCTCTAGAAAACCTGCAGTCGACTCGCAACATCATCTCCCTTGTAACATCCACACTGGAGTCCTCCAAGCTGCAGAAGATCATTGATGACTCGCAATCAACCGATCACCTGGAATCATCGGCTAGCATCACCGATGAAACGGAGGAATCTACTGAACACAGTAATGGTGATGAACCTGAAGGGAAACTAAAACTTTCACTTGATGAGATGAGTGACGACAGCCTAGAGAATATTAATACAAACAAGCCATTAAATGTAGAAATGCCTGTAGTGTCACGACCAACACCAGTACCAGTTACATTAAAATCTGAGGATCAGGAAAGATCCAAGCAGATTAAGCCATCTCAGATGAAGTATCTTGAACCTCCATCAGTTTCAGCTCCTTGTGGTAAAACCAGCATGTTATCTCCCAAACTGAATGAAGGCAAAAAAGATGCAACCACATCATCCAGAAAGAGTTTCGAGGCGTGGACAGAGGAAAATAGTGACAGATTATCAGATGAAAAAACTGACCTACATACCATTCAAGCTGCACCTCCCCCTCCCCCTCCCCCACCACCACCACCACCGCTTCCTCCAACTTCAGCAGGGATAGAAAGGAAACAGTTGAAATCACCAGAGAAAGTAAAATCGGCAGAGAAAGTGAAATCACAAACAAAGAGTAAGGTAACAGGTCAGATGCTGAAAGAAAAGTCATTGGGTTTAAAGAAACTTGCAGCAAAGACTAAAGATGTTAAACGGAATGGTGTGAAAGTGAAACAGTCTGGCAAGCCAGTTCACAACGGTTCATTTGTACTGGCAGCGTCCGAGCTGCAGAAACAGAGAAGTCAACTCAAGTCGACCACCTGTCCTCATCCAAACCAACTCCAAGATCTCAACATGGTCAGCAAGAAAGATCTCTACAGCATCGCAGAAATTCTCAAACATGTAAGTACCTCATGAAGACTAGGAAGGAAGGAAATGGTTTATTTAATGATGCACTCAACACATTTTATTTACAGTTACGTGGCGTGAGACATATGGTTAAGGACCACACAAATATTGAGGGAGGAAACTCGCTGTCGCCACTTCATGGGCTACTCTTTTTCGATTAGCAGCAAGGGATCTTTTATATGCACCATCCCATAGACAGGATAGTACATACCACAGCCTTTGATGTACCAGTCGTGGTGCACTGGCTGGAGCGAGAAATAGCCCAATGGGCCCACTGACGGGGATCTATCCCAAACTGACCGCACATCAAGCGAGCGCTTTACCACTGGGCTACGTCCCGTCCCCATGAAGACTAGGATTCTACACGTTCTAGGCATGTGCTCTGTAAAATGGCAGACAAGCTTTGAAGTGGGGCCAAAATAAATGTTTTCGAGGATGTTTTTTATTTTTTTTTATAGCATTTAAGCATTCAAGATTCCAAATTAAAGATGAGGTAGTTTTAATGTACTGGAACTATTAAAACTATTTTAAAATGGTCTGAAATGCCTTTTTTTAACATATTTTTGTAAAATGTATATGCCCTATTGACTAGAATTTATAGCTAATGCAGAATAACTGATAAAATTACAATTTCTGCTGTTTTACAATTTCCTGGATTCTGACTGGATGTCGTATATGCAAAATGATGCCCATCAATAAAATATAGAAAATAACATGAAGATGGCTTGCAGAGATTTTAGATATTTTATGACCATTATACATGTACCTCGATTAATATTTTTAAAATGGAAAATTCTTCTTCTATAATTATTAACCTGTTGTTTTTCAAGGCGATGTCAGAAAGAAGATTTGCGTTGGGAGAAGTACGAACCAGCATGGATACGGACGTCAGCCAGTCACAGGCAGAGCTCAGCTGGTCCACTCAGGATGACTGATCGTCATGTTTCTTGTAGTTAATATTTCTAAAAGCTGGTTATGAGGAAAGTACAGAAGCCTCTTGTCCAAACCAACATCTGTGGCTTTCGGGACGTTTAGGGCCAGGTGCATGTTCGGCCGTAGACGTTTCAGCCTCTGTTAATTTTGGCCCCATAATGCTATTCGTTTTGTTCCCAGTCAAACACATCTAAGTGTGTTTAAGTGTAAAAAGACCATACAGATGTAAGCAAACAATTTATATTAGCGGCCATTTTACTATATTAGAAATTAAAAAGAAACGTTTCTTTGTTAGGTATTACCGGTAACATGCTTATATCCCAATTATTATCTTATTTTCCAGAGCATTATATTTATCTTAACATTACTGACATTAAACATAACTTAACCCACAATTAATTTGCCAATTGTTTGATAATGAATTAAGAAGCCATTTAGCATGTTAAGAGTAATCATGTGTTTTTAAAACAATGGGTTACCAGCATCAAGGTAATGACGATTAAAAAAAGTTGTATAATAAATGTATTGAACTCTTTTTTTCTTTTTTAAAGTTGTTCTGGATATGCCAACTACATAATTATATACATTATTTACCAATTACAAACAATAAAACTTTAAATATTGCATATGGGGCCAAAACGACCCGATACCCATCTGTGTCATCCAGATTTCTATGTAAACTGGCATGATCACAGAGTTCCATTCAGTGGCAATAGCTTGGGTGTCGTCTGTCTAATCCAGACTGCAAATGTTCGAAGGTAACTTAGTGCTACAATATTGTAAAACCATTGTAGGTTGTGACATCACTACAACAAGTGCCATATAATGACATTATAGCCTATGATGGTTTTACGATATCGTAGGGCCAAGATAGCTTCAAGAATCTGGGCACAGCACATTTTGTCAGTTCCTTTTGAATCTGATTAAGACAGAGTCCACTGTATACTAGTTATAGTCCAGAATGTTTTTTTAAATTTTCAAGCACTGCTGAACACTGATATTTAATCAAGTTATTTCAAAGATCAAAAGTATTTTAATAGAATTCTTTAATTAAATTATAGGTAGGTCAAGGGTAATCATGTGTGATAGCTGATGAAAGATGTTAAAAAAATATTGAAATTTCTCAATAATTACTTTTAGTCAATTACACAAACTAAAGTTTGTTTGGCCAGTTTCCTCTCCTATATCCGGTATTGTGTTTATCTATGTAGTTATCACCTGAAGATTGGTATATTTTGTGATTAGTGGTGCACTCATAATGACAGGGTTTTAAAATGAGAACAATTATTGTTTGACATCCAAGTACATGTACTTTGTTAAGTAGCTACCTGTACAGTTAACTTAGTGCTTAAAAACTTGCCTGTTGTAGGCCTATCGTCTTCTAGATATTTTGCCTTGTTCAGCAGTCATGTTTGACAATCACAAGCAAAGTATTGCTGCATTTATATTTATTAAGAAGCTCTTAAATATTAGAGTATCTAGAGGAGACCTGGCCTTGTGCTTATAAAACGTTTAGAGTCTAGACTCGAGACTCTAATAGAGTCTGAGACACTTAATGTCATGACAACGCCATACAAATTGTATGTGTGTGACGTCATTTGAGATTGAGTCTAGACTCTAAAAGTTTTATAAGCACGGGCCCTGATTGTTTTGTGTGTGACAGATATATTTACTAAACGAAATATTGGATTATATATTACAGAATTGTTTAGTCCTAATACATTCCAGTGCATTCATTAGTATTAAAAAAAAAATCCATGCGTTTTTCTGTGGATAGTTTTCATTTCATAGGAAACTTTTGTTTCTTTTTATTGTTCCGTCCAGTTGTTTGTTACTAGCTGTTATATTTTACCAGTCTCACCATATATGCATATACACATGTAGTGCCATATATATTTATCACTTTTATTATGCTATAGTGATTTGTTTTACATATCACACCAATGACATGTTTAGGAAAGTGAGTGCCTGCAAACAACTTGAATGGTGTCTATCCTGTCCTATCCAACAAGTATGCAAAAACTAGTCGAGTGAGTGACAGCGAGCACTTACCTTTATGAACATGCCTCAGGGTTTACTTTAGTCAATATCAGAAATATGTATGGAAGTATATATATCTTCTCGATATAAAGTTTTGAAAATGGGGCATCCTATAAAAAAAATTATGAGTCAGATAATTTATTTTAGGCATATGTATATACTTATTGGCTAATGAGTAGGTAATATTTTATGTACCTGCATGTAAATTCAGTTATTCTCATCACCTATATGTTATATGGATTAAAACCTATTGTGAAATCACTTCTTTTTTTATGATGGTCTAATTTTTGTGGACTAGTGTAGTGAACAAATTTAAAAATACAACGAAAATATAATATATGTACACATATAATACAAATTATGATACTACCTTTTTGAGCCATGAATTTAAGTACCCAATGGAATGTGAATTTGAGCTAAACCATGAAATGTAATCCCCGAAAATGATTTCACAGTAATTAAATTTTTAGGCACATGGACTTAAGCAATTTTATTATTGTTTTTATTGTGAGTGGAGAACAATGCAGAGATTTAGAAGAGGGGCATGTCTACATATCTGACCATGCATTGTCACTTTCAGAAGTAAAGTTTGTTTTATTTAACAACGTCACTAGAGCACATTGATTTTTTATCTTATCATCGGCTATTGGACGTCAAACATATGGTAATTTTGACACTATTTTCAGAGGAAACCCGCTGTCGCCACATAGGCTACTCTTTTTACGACAGGCAGCAAGGGATCTTTTATTTGCGCTTCCCACAGGCAGGATAGCACAAACCATGGCCTTTGTTGAACCAGTTATGGATCACTGGTCGGTGCAAGTGGTTTACACCTACCCATTGAGCCTTGCGGAGCACTCACTCAGGGTTTGGAGTCGGTATCTGGATTAAAACTCCCATGCCTCGACTGGGATCCGAACCCAGTACCTACCAGCCTGTAGACCGATGGCCTGCCACGACGCCACCGAGGCCGGTGTGTCACTTTCAGAGACTAAATAATCATGCTCATGGGCATATCCAGCTCCCCTATAAGCTTTAGCGACGACTGAACCCCAACATTGCTACTTAGCTGATATTTTAATATACTTGTGGGTACCAGTTTTCCTGTTGGTACATATTCTTGCCTCCACCCTCCTCACAAATTGCTGTATCTACCCCAGATGATAGCGCCATGGTCGGTTGGGTTGTCGAATAAAGTGGTGAGTGGCATTGGGATTTTGGCAGGATCATCAAAGGTTGCCAGGGCTGCATTCCGCCAGACCGAGCAGAAAAACGTCTGCTAGACTGGTTTATGGGCTTCACAGTAAACCAAATGGCCACGTTGGGAACCAATCAAATAGTTTGTGAACATTAGCTCACAAGTTCAGTACAAAACCTCAACTTCACTGTTATTGAACAACAGATTATTATTTTTTTAACTCTAAAAGGGTTAAACATTGCAGTTTTGTGCTAGAAAATCATATCTGAGGTCATTCCTTGCAGTCCTCGTAAAATAATTTGCCCCCACCCAAAACATTAAATATCTTTCCTAGAGACCTGTTGATAAACTGAAAGTATATATCCCATTTTAACTGTCATTTAATGACTTCAGATATTTAGAGTTCTGTGGTAATTGTGTAGATCAGTGCATTTTATCAAAAGCTTGCTGTGATAAACATATCAATCACCGTAACACATTCCATCAATCATAATATGGTTTATTACAAATTTTAGTTTTTGTCTGGTATTTATAATTCAGGTTTGTAATAAAAAATATTTAAATATTACATCAATTGCTTGTTATTAATGATAGTTGAAATATTTGTTGTTTATCATAACATCAGTTTCCTGCCAGAGCCGGTTTATCCTAGTAGCAAATATAGCACATGCTACTGTCCCCGTGCTCCAGGGGACCCCGCAGTGATGTGTACATTTATTTTCCCTAGGTTATCTTTCCCCTCTCCCCGAGGGGGTTACAAAATGTATATCTTGGGAATTGGGCCCTGCTGTTATTTGTGCTACAGGCCCAGCAGATCCTTAAACCAGCTCTGTTTCCTGCAGGTTTCTGAAACAACATCAGGTAAGCTGCATTTCATGCACTAGACAGTGTAATAATAATATTATTCACCCCATCTTACTACAATGTTTAATGCACCATTTCAAATTGGCTTTCATGAATACATTTTCCTATCAACAGTAAAATTAAATTTGGTGAGAATTGGAGCAACTTGTCAGCCATGCTGGTAATCATAGAAGGGTTTCCTTTCTTCCAGCCTCAGTATCTTTTTCTACAATTTATTATCCTGTTTTGAACACTTCCAGTTGGTAAGCACCTTGCCAACTATGTCTTCATCCCAGTCATTGTATCTTACATTGGTCTCGTATGTCACCTGTGTAACATGTCCTACATTTCCTAACACACAAAAGATGCAGTCGGCTTGGCAGCTGTGAGGAATGATAGCCACAAGCCTCTTTATCTACCAATGTAGTAAGTCTTCAGTTGAATCGGTCTTCAGTTGAATCGGTCTTCAGATTAACCTCAGTTGGGAAATGATGGAACTGTCTTCTCATAATCCCTCAACAAGCAAGTTTCCAGTGACATATGCAATAAAAGACTGCAGCAACAGCAAGCCCTCTCCTGTTACTGAACTGAAACAAAAATTTCAAACATCTTCATAGATCCCTACACAACAATAAGGCATTTAAAAATGTGCTTTCAGGAACCTGACCATGCCTAGAAAATGGGGCAAACTCGACAAAAAATATTTTTGTTATTATAGTAATTATTTTTTAATATGTGGTTAAAAAGGAAGGAAGGAAGTTTTATTTAATGACACACTCAACACATTTTATTGACAATTATATGGCGTGGGACATATGGTTAAGATATTGATAGAGGAAACCCGCTGTCGCCACTTCATGGACTATTTTTTTTCGATTTGCAGCAAAGGATCAGTTATATGCACCATCCCACAGACAGGGTAGTATATACTACGGCCTTTGATATACCAGTCGTGGTGCACTGGCTGGAGCGAGAAATAGCCCAATGGGCCCACAGATGGGGATCAATCCCAGACTGACCGTGCATCAAGCGAACACTTTACCACTGAGTTACGTCCCACCCCTGGTTAAATAGAGTACATACATACAATTTATCTGGACCCAGAGGTGTGAATGTGGTTTTAAAATACTATTTAAAAAAAACCTTTAAAATAAAAATTATTACTAGCAACAAAATACTGAGCTATTAAAATGAAGGCCAAACGTTCTGTACCTGGCGAGGAATGGCTGCGGGAAACAGCAAAGATCATGGCTCTCATCTCTCACTTTCATTGCAGCCAGGACATTCTTCAACAAGATGTGATGACCCACTTTGTCGATTTTTGTTAACACTAGCTGAAAGCAAAACCAAACATTATACACCCCACTGAGCTAAAGATAAACCATATTTAGGGAGTCACGATACCTGATTCACAGTGTTTGGGGTGTCACGATACCTGATTCACAGTGTTTGGGGTGTCACGATACCTGATTCACAGTGTTTGGGGTGTCACGATACCTGATTCACAGTGTTTGGGGTGTCACGATACCTGATTCACAGTGTTTACACAATAAAACAAGAAGTTGAAGTGAAGTTAGGTGAAGTGATTTAAAAATGAACAATAAACCTGATAAAAGTAAAACACTGATTAAAATGTTTTAATGCAGAAATACCACATCATAGAAATATTGACATCAGCATGCACATATTCTCTGTCCATTGTCGTCTTTTGTGAAGAAAATAACTTGTCAATATATACACAACCAGTACAAAATTGGTGTTGTTAAATGAATACAGAATTAATATAGGAATCGATACATGGTCAAAATGGGAATCGATAAGCAAGCAAGGAGATCACAAATTGTATCAGCAGCAGCAGTAGTATCATCATGCATCGATGTATCAGTGTATCGTGATACCCCTAAACCATATAGTAGTGTAATTATATATGTGGGTCACAATACAGTACCTATCAAGATTATTTAACTTTTTAAATACTAGTATATCATGTTTGGTTTTAGTAATGAAAATAAACATACATGTATTTTATGTTCTCGGTAAATTTTATATAAGAGCACAGTTTTGAACATGACATCACAGCAAAGCTGGACAATTTAAAGATAAAGATGCCTTAAATGCTATGGAATAACATTCCTACTACTCAATGTTCCCAAGTTTGTACAATTACACAGGTTTCAACATTTTATTCTCAAATTAATGTTAAAAGGGAGGTCTATGTATTTTATATACATGTGTATACTGATACAACTTGCCTAAAATCATAGCTCTAAACCTGAGTGTTTTGCATTAAATAGCATGTCTATCCATTTACATCTAACACGTTTTTTTCAAAAAAGAAAGGGTTTTTTAATGACACCTCAGTATGTATTTATCATCCCTCTACATTAACTTTTTCATCTAGGAGCCAGGTGGTGCCTACTTGTATTTTTATATAGATAGTAGGAAATGTTTAGTCGCCAAATGAAAAACAATGGTCGCATATACAGTCACCATGTAGAGGGCTGATTTATTATCAGGGGCTATTAGATGTCAGACATGCATACAACACCTGCAAGACTCGGTCAAGAGAAAAAACACTTCATCGTTTATAAGAAAGAGATCCACCCATTCTACCCATATATATCTTTAAATACGATGGAATAAAACTTATTCATAGAACAGGGGCAGATTAAAGGGGGTTCCCAGTTGCATGGACCCCCCCCCCCCCCCAGCTAAAAAAAAACCCAACCCCACCACGTAGATCTAAATTGATGTTCACATAAAATTTATAATTTCAAATTATAATCATTTACATATTGTTTCGAAAAAAAACAACCTTACCTAAAGTATAATCCACCCCTGTAGAAACTCCTGCCATTAAATTTTATGCTACTCCTGGAATCTTGTACCTGTATATACAACAAACTCCCCACTTATAAATGACAATGTAGGATTATTTATAATTTATTATCCTCCCCTATCTAAATTTCAAGGATTTGACTCATTAAGATTTATCAAGAATTAATTTTTTCCCTCTATTTTGATACTTACAACATACGGTATTCTAAAATCTTCCATCATTTTAAGTCCAATTGTGTCTGTTTTAGTAATTCCTATTTCACTATCTATCAAGACAAAAGATCGGCACAATCTGCAAATATCAATTAAAAAATATTTGACAAAATGGTAGAATTAACTTGTTTAGTTAACTCTCAGCGTCACCCACTTCAACTAGCACTCTACATATGGCACACCAAAGCCTGTGGTATGTACTGTATGGGCCTGTCTGTAGGTAGTTCAATATAAAACATTACTTTCTGATTATCAAAGTTAAAGTTTGTTTTGTTTAAAGACACATTAGAGCACATTGATTTATTAATCATTGGTTATTGGATGTCAAATATTTGATAATTTTGAGAGAGGAAACCCACTATATTTTTCCATTAGTAGTAAGGGATATCTTATATGCACCATCCCACAGCCTTTAATATACCAGTTGTGGTGCACTGGCTTAGAATGAGAAATAGCCCAATGGACCCACCAACAGGGATACATCCCTTTAGACTTCATGTATAATGCATTCGGTGCGGGATGTGTCTGAGGTGCGATCGGTTTTAGATCGATCACCCTCGATAGACATGGGGTTTTTCTGTCCCAGTCAATGTTCTAACAGCTGGTACATCAATGGCAGTGGCATGTACTTTCCTGTCTATGGAAAATGCATATAAAAGATCTTTTGATGTCTGTTCTTGGGAATGACCCGTGTACATGAACCTGTAGAGGGTTTACCCTCTCTCTCTCAATACAGTGTCTAAGAAAAACATTTTTTATTAATTATGTTAGAGGTGCTGTTAAGCATACATTCCTTTCCCAATCCATTAAATCAAAGTGTAAAAATTACCACACAGTAGACAGTTAATAACCCCTGATCAAAATTATACCTCAGTACTATACTAAATTTTCCATGATTGAATAAACTTAAAAGAAAACCAGGTCCTCCTGTTGTGTTAAGGCAAAAACGTTGATGAGTTTATGTTGTTTGTTAATAGTAAACATTTCAGATGTGAATACAAATTAATAAAAATAGCTTAATTTATAAATGTTACGCCATTTCTTTTAATATTAGCTAAACTTTCGTTGTTGAGTATATATTCTGTAAAAGCAACTGTCTTGCGAGTAAACTACACAAGTAGAGTAGGGTGAATTACTTTTTTCGACTCTGCAGGTATTTCTCCACACTCTGGTGGAAGTGATGCGGCATGTTGTACCCGTAACCAGGCATGTCCACCAAACAAAAGGCCTTCCCCACTTGGAACATATTGAGAGCTCTAGTGTGGCCCTGAAACAAACGGAAGCTACAGACATTCAGAGCAATGAAACAGCTGTGTCAAGAGATTTAAAGTTTCTGCTGCTGAATAACTTTTAAAAGGTACCTCTGTACAATACTCAACAGTTCTTGACTATCCTGCCCCGGAGTCGGTCACTGGCGAAGTCGGAGGCTGAATCCGGGACGGGCGTGCCTGAACCCTTGTGGATAGGGGCACGTTAATAGAGTTTCCCAGTTCCCAGTTCCCAGTTCTTGACTGATTTGTTTTTACACTTAGTATATAGTACATAAAAATGCTATCATTGAAAAATCAGTTACCATAATTTAAAACATAATTTCGAACATAAAATGTAGTATAGAAGTTTTACAAATGTTTAGGGTGAGGTAACCATATACTAAAATGTATCCTGCAACCACTGTTTCTACTGACAGAATATGATGACTGCAACCACTGTTTCTACTGACAGAATATGATGACTGCAACCACTGTTTCTACTGAATATGATGACGGATAAAGCAAAGTCATATCCGTATAGTAGCAGGATATGACTTTTCACGCATAAAATCGCTCATTTGACCTCTAGGTCATCGTACAATGTGGCTGAAATAACAGAAATAATAGCTTTTCCCCTTAATTTTTATGGTCTGCAGGATAACGATAATAACTAGTTAATGACATCGGATATCTGCTTTATCCTGTGCAGACTGAATGAGAAATTCCGCTCGGTACAGCGTCGTGGAATTTCCCATTCTTGCAGAACTTCCCATTCTTAACTTCACAGGATAAAACAGATATCCGACATTATTAACTAGTTATTCTCTATATAATTCATGTAACCAAACAATCAGTTACCTACTAAAGTACTAATCAAAATTATACCCAGGTGATTTTTCAGTCTTATATATTAGTTATGAAAATCCCTGGAATTAAAACCATAAAAATGTGTCAGTATTATCATGACCTGTTATGGTATTCAAACAACTGATACCTAAAATGACAATAAATGACGTGTTATAGATAGAAATATGAGATTTATTTACAATTTTACTGCAAAACAAATGTAATATGAAACAGACTATAACACCAAGTTTGATATTGAACATACCTGAGACCACCTCTCTGCTTAGCTCAGTACTTGTGATTTCACCTGTCAAGTGTAATCAACATAAACCTGGGTGCTATAGTCTGTTCCAAATTACATATGTTTTGCAGTAAAATTTTAAGTACATCTCATATTTCTATCCATAACAGGTCATTTATTGTCATTTTTTCTACCGGTTGTTTGAATACCGTAACAGGTCATGATAATACTGATACATCTTTATGGTTTTTATTCCAGGGATTTTCATAACTAATATATAAGACTGGAAAATCACATGGGTATAATTTTGATTAGTACTTTAGTAGGTAAAACACACAATAACTAATGAATTTTAAAAACATATTGTCCCCTCTATTAGTACATAATCAAATACATGTTATTTTTAATACAGTACTGACCATAACTAATAATGACAGAACATGAATAGCTGAAACCAATATTTTAGTTTTACAAACATAAATAGTCAATTCATCATGTTGGTATACTAAGTGTTGACACGAATAATTTTAGCCAGTGACATAGTGTGAGCGAAAATTCTCGACTGGTGGAAGGGACTCGGGGAGTACTATCGGTCCACTGGTTAGGGGGCGTAATACTTGCCTTGCCCCGGGCGAAGGCAACCCACGCTACGCCACTGACTTTAGCTGAATCTAGAACATACTATGGAGGAAATTTTTAACAGCTAGGTAAGTGACCATATGACCAATACAAACCAATACAAACCAATACAAACCGGACGCTTGGAGACTTTTACTTCAAGACCAGGCACATCACACAACAAGGCTCGAATCAGACTGGACTTCCCAACATTGCTTCTACCAAGAAAGGCAACCTAAACAAAGTACATTCCAAGTGTGAAAATCAAAACTTTGAGTCAAGCTAGTGTTAACAAAAACAATCTGATCATTACCATAAACGAATAATTCTCTAAAGACATGTGTAACAATATTTACAAATACAGAAGGTAAATTTATCTGTAAATAGAGAATACTAGTACATGATTGGCCGTTTGATACATGGACCATTTATCTTACAATGAGTTGTTTTAAAATGTAGCTAACAAGCGAAAGTGAGTTGAATACATTTTTAAACGAGTTGTAAGATAAATGGTATTTAATGGACACAAATGTTGTATTCTGTTTCTTACATATCCTGAAAAAAATAGTTTTAAACTAAATTTAAATGCCTTTTCCAATGAAAACCTATTTACAGCATTTGCACTTATAGTTAACTTGTGCATCACAGACAAGTCAATTTGAAGTTATCTTGTACATCACAGAGTGATCAATTTGACCTTCTTTTTTTTTATTGGATGGTTTGGCAATGGTGACTTGGTCAATACTTAGGAGCAGCCAGTCACATGTCTTTAAAATGTTAACGCACGTATATGTGTTAACAAGTATGTGTTAGAAAAATAACGAATGATGTTCTCACCAACAGGTGTGTAAGAATAACATTGTATTCACAAGCATCGAAATAAGCAATGTGTCTGATAATCCATTTACAGGTTACCACAAAATACAGACCTGGTAACCTGTAGGTTACGACACATTTAT